>NC_084905.1:20210804-20354308 GCF_949316345.1 Pungitius pungitius
ATCCATTCCTTTCTCTTCTCTCCCCTTCTACTCACTCTGTGTGTCTCTACCTCACAATCTACTGTCTTCCCTTTTTTTTTATTATCCAAACGCTCGGGTGTGCATAGCCCGTGTGATCACTGGGAGCGGTGCATCGATGCGTTTTGTTGTCAGTGTGCTCCCTCGCTCTGTGTTATATTCCCTGGTCCGTGGCGTGTCTCCGTGTAGTGAAGCAGTGGCTCTCTGCAGCCGCTCCAGAGCTCTGGGTGAGGAGAGAGCAAGGCTGCAAACTGCTGGCAATAAATAGAGAGCAGGGCGGGATCTCATTGGAGACGCCAAACCTCGTCATCAACCAATCAGTGTCTCGCTTATATAGGGACCCCCCTTTTTGAAAGAAAAGAAAAGACAGGGCTAACCAAATTGTGATCTATAGCAGGGAAAGTGTATATTTATATGCATTGATGTAGGGATAAGAGCGGCTATTTGTTACCATGCCTTTTCTTTTTTACTGGCTTTTTACGTTCGCGAGGCTGCTGAACCGACCGTCGCGTCAAATGGTTCTATCCAAATGTAAAACACTACATTATGAAGAAAATAACATTACAATATAAACAAGACGTTTGATGGAACAGATGAGCCATTTTCACGCCATCATAAAAACAGCATCTATTTTTTTTGCAAACCAGCAACATCCAAATAACCAGCGAAAGTGTAATAACTGAATGTAACAGCGGAACAGAACATCCACATCGCATCAAAACGTCAGCAAGAAGCATCTTAGGCAACTCGTGGTCACCGGAGGGTACCACTGCAAAAAACGACACTGGGGGGGGGGGGGGGGGGGGGGCTCTCCGAACGGCAAATTCAGCTTCAGTCATTTGGAAGGATTTTAAGGATTTTAAAGAGAACTACTAATTACATCACGGCGACGATACGCTGCAACAGTGTTCAGCTTAAACAGCCACAATGTCATACAGAAATAACAACAGATTGCTGCGCACCACACCAGGAGTTAAAGAGTTAACCACCACATACGCTGTCTCACAAGGAGTCTTTAATATATTTTCATTATGGTCAAATTTAGCAAATAAAGAATAACATAAAATAACTTACCTGTTTCCCCCCTGCAACAGTTCCGTTAGTTTTTCTCAGAAGCCATTGCATCTCTCCCCACCTAACGACCCCCCAACGTCCCCTCCATGCAAGTTACTGGACCGAGGTGGAGGCTGGGTCACGATCTGGATCCGGACACCTGCTCCCTGCACCCCCTCCCCCCGCCTCCTCCTCTCTCTCCCATCCACACCGCCCCACTATCACTGATGAACTCGTCTGCACGCCAGCAAACAGACATTTCCTATTGAAGGGGAAGGTGTGTGTGTGTGTGTGTTGGGGGGGGGGGGGGGTAGTGCATATCAGTCTGAAGCCCACCCTAGACCCCCGCCACTTTCCCCCCTCTGCATACCCCCCCCCCCCCCCCCCCGTTATCCCTCCCTCCTGATGTGGGTATATTTTTTTATTGGGTGGTCTTTTCATTTGCAACCCAGTCAGTCACGATTCTCCCCCACCGTCTGCACTGCACAGTGACTGCCTCTCCTGACGCAGCCGACGCGCACATTACTCACTTTAGCAGTCACGACTCGGGAATCTGTGTTCTTTTCCGTCTTGGCTTTGAATTATTGAGCAAGATCTGGCCTCTCGAGTCGCTATTTTCGCGTTTTGATCAACGAGGACATAGTCGGTTGTTTTTTTTCGGTGTTTGGGGAGAGGTGGAGGAATTAAACGGAGGGGAAGTAGGATACAAATTGAATTTTGCGTCACAAAGACAAGTGGTCGATGTGGGCTTTTCCGTCCTGGGAACGGAGGATTGGCTGAATTCAAAATGACTGAGAAAACCGGGTAAAGAACTAAGGTTTGGCGGATTGAGTGCGGTTCTTGTGTCGCAGCCACAGAGTAGAACTGTGCGGACGCTCGCAGCGCTTGTCGGCGTCCGGCCGGTCCGTTCTCCGAATCAAACACTGATGCCAAAATTTAAAAAAAAAAGGGTGATTCCTTCAAAACCCCTTTCTTGGAGTAGATGCAAAAAATCGCGAGGCTCTGTTTGCCTCTCGCGCGCCATCCTCGCCTCTAGGACTCAAAGTTGGGGCGACGATAGCCAACCCCAGACCACTATGGAAGTTATAGGCGCGTCTGACCGAACACAGCATCTTCATTTCAACGCGAGTTAAGGTAAAAGGCTGGATCGTACATAAATCCGACTGAAGAGTTGGTCAAACTGACGTTAGTACCCCTCTTTTCCCCTCTGCCTGTCTGCCTATGGCGTCCGATGAGGCCGTTCAAACTATACAGGCGGGAAGACATAAAATCGTTCCGAGCCAAATATCTTCCCTCTGCTAGCGCAGGGGGCTTCAGTATTTATCCTCCAGCGTAGCTTTAGGAATGAGGATTCACTCAGAATAGATGCTGTTTGGTTTCCAACAAGGAGTAAATGAAGCTTTTGGCAGCCATGACCACACACACACACGCACACACACACACACACACACACACATAGACAGGCAAACACCGCCAGCAACAGCCACTTGGTGTGGCTTCAGCACCACTGCTGCTGGACAGCTCCCGTGTTTCCCCATGCGGTGCGCCTGGTCTCTGCTGCGGCAACAGAATGTTTACTTCACTCCTCTCTCTCCCCCCTGTTCCTGTTCCTCCTCCTCCTCCTCCTCCTCCTCCTCCTCCTCCTCCGCAGCTTACGACTCCTCTTAAAATATATATTTTTTAAATAGCAAACAAAAATGCGGAGGGAAAGGTGCCCTTAAGCGCTCATCAGAGAAGGGTTCCCCTCGCTTTCGCGGTTAAGCAGGGAGATGGGAGGAGGTGGGTGGGGGGGGGGGGTACATACGTGACAGAGACTCAACAGCGCCAACAGACAAAGGGAGTTTTTTGCACTTGCTTATTTACCAAAAAGGGTGATTCCTACCCTGCATGGAGGGCTGCTCCGTGCTTGGGCTCCGTGGTCAGACATGACCCGTGAAGCCAATAAAACCCTATTCCTAACAAGAGTTTGTTGGCGTGCACGAGACAGAGGAGGAAGCGAGACATATGAGCAGAGAAGCGGCACAGCAGCATGCACAAAAAGTACACGGAACACGGAACATCACATGTGTCTCACTCACCATGGTATACGGACACGTCGTCGTCCTAAACTGGAGGGAGAGAGCGAGAGAGAGAGAGAGGAGGGAGAAACAAAAAGAGACATTCAGATTAGAGTGAAGAGCCGAAACAGGAAAGAAGAAAGAAACAAAGAAAATGCAACAGATTGAGTCCTCCATTTGTTATTATGTGTTATAAGCTTACAGTGGCACGTCCAAGTTAGCTGAGGATCGCCTCCCTTTTTATACAAGTGATACCCGTCTGTCTATTTATGGCGCACGATCAAAACTATGATGCTATTTTTAGGTCGCAGTGCGCGGTAAGAAAAAAAGACACTCACGAAAGACATCGCTAAGAACACTACGTGAAGTGCATGTCGTGAAGATTAATTTAGGGTTTCCAACTCTGCACAAGAACCCCAATTCCCCTCCGTTGCATCATTGCAGATTTTCTTTTTTTTTAACTCAATGTGCCTTCAACAGCCCAGCACCTCAATTCTCATCTTGAACTTCTTTCACTCTCTACGGCAAAAAAAAAAATCTGGAACTCGTCGTCGCTGCCAATATCATCGACAACATGTGATGTCTTGTCGCCCTCTTCCGAAGCTCTGCGTCCCAGTGTCACCTCAGCAGCTGAAACTCATGAACGCGAAATAGCTCCCGATACTGATGAAGGCGGATTACCCGACGCTGGTTTTCGTTTTGTTCTTTTAGTCGACGCAGCGATGTGAAATTTAGTAATCAAGCTTTGCCGAGTAGAGGAGGTAAAAAAAAAAAAATAAATAAAAGCGTTTTTGTTGAAAGGCTGCGTCAGTACTAGGCATTGACGTCACGTTTAGATTCTCTCACTTTGCAGCCCGTGGAGCCGGATTAAAGACACTGCCGCTCTGTGATCAGATCTTCGCAAATGTGCCCGTGTGACAAAATAGGGAAATATTACAGGTGGGTGGCGTGGTGTGGACCCGTATAAAATGATGGTTTGTAGAAGGTTATCTCCTAATAAAAGCCCTGTTTTAATACGGGAGCGTCTGGGTTTCTGCCCCCCCCCTCCCTTCGACACACACTTCTTCTCTTGTCCCCCACCAAGTGTTTGTCCTCTTTTTATCTCGGAGAATTCCCATCAATGCATTTGGCGCGCAAAACATTGTGTCACTAAGCTGAAGGAGAGGAAAACACAGCAAGCTGAGACTCTGCCTTCTCCATCTCACACACTCGCCGTGCCCACTCACCAGTACCAGCTCACCCACGGAATAGACCCACGGGGCGCGCAAACGTGTCCGACCAAAGGTGCGCACACGCACAAACAAACATCCCTCCACATTGCTCAGTCTCTCACCCCACCTCCCCTTTCGTTAACACCTTTACTGTAAGACCCTCTGCACAGCCCCCCCACGCCGTCCATCTGCACTCCTGTCGCGTGGAGATTCACGAGACTTTACGGGATGGGACATAGTGGGCTGAGGCTGGAGATTTGGGAGGGAGGGGGGGGGGGCATGGAGAGCAGAGCGTATCCACTGGCAGCTATCGAAAAGTCGTCTCTGAGAAGGGAAAAGGGCTGCGCCCGTCGCATCGGTTTGTGCTATTTTTATCCCTGCCTGTAGGCCAACTGTATGTCCGTCACTGCTGGTGAGTGCACAGGAACAGACACGCACGTAGATTCAGCCTGTCCCCCCCACACTGAGAAGACCAGCGTAAGGAAACACTGAATAATGAAGAAAATCATTTTTTACCCCACCCAAACGGTACAAGATACAATTAAGAATCCCATCCCCCATGAACGCACACACAAGAACGTACACAAACCACCCCCAAGAGCCCCTCAGTATGCACACGGGCAAACATGTACACTAATAGATCCTTGAAGTCGAAAATCAGAATCAGAGGAGCAGCGTCAATGGGGAGTTTCAGGTTCCTCAGTGCAGTGCGCAAAGATCCCCGCGTGGTGCCGACAAACTCACTCAAACCCACCCAAATCCCCTTTTGGAAAGTGTGCACTCCTGACTTCTGCATGTTGCAAGTGGCGGCAGCCCCCCCCCCCCCCCTCCCCCCCTCTCCCTCTGTGAAGCCTTTCTTGGACTTCTTCTTAACAACGACATAGGGGGACGTTCATAAGACGTTCATCTCCAGCATGTATGAGCTATCATTGTGTCCAATGAATGCAACTCCAGAGCAGGTCACGTGTTACATATTGTCTGAAAGTGTCGATGTCCCAAAAGCAGTGTGTAATGCATAAACTTCACTTCCCAGTATGTGTGATATGAGGACGCAGCATGTAACGGGCACCGATGAGCTGCGGGTGCTGTCCGTGGTGCTGAAACAGACCATTCAGTCCAACTGATGCCACCTCGTGCTGTTTCGGTGCATAAAGACAACATGAAAGGACCTGAGTAGGGACACGAGTGGACCGTCACAAGTCTTCTGAGGAAAGTTGTTGACAAGTGAACTAATTGCTTTGAAGCTGAGCTTCCTCTGCACGTTTACATGAACGAGGGTCTCTCTCTGTCTCGACGACAACGTTTGCTCAAAGTGTTTCTAAATCGTTATGCCACAGATTTACGAAACATAAACAATGGGTCCGGGAAAATAACGATTTGCCCTCCCTCTCGGTGTCGCTCCTGCTGGTAAAGGCGTCTCCGCAGAGCAGCTGAAAGGATCCCCAACACGTGAACTCTTTTGAGTGCCTGCTCAATCCCCCTTCAGTGGTCAACAGACATGCGCACAACTAAAAAAAAAGTCTTCGTGAGGTGTTCTGAAGATGTTCTGTAACAATGCAAACACCACATGCCCTGGAGTTCACCTGAGTTTACTTGGATGTTTTAGGGAAGAAGTGGGCGATTAAGAGCAAAACGTTCACAAAACAGTCCCCATATTAAATGACCAAAATCGACACCATTTAGACCATTATGTCTAAATAGCCACAACATTCCTCCTCATCCGGATGCTGCTACTAACCAGACCCCAAATATCTCAAATCTGTCTGCGAACTTCACGGCAGCCATTTCTGGGTCGGGATTCTCGCCATCTGCAAAGGAAACCACTTACCTCGCTTATTGCGATTGCTTTTCTCTTTCTTTTTTGAAACTTTTTAAGTGGGGATTTGCGCATGATGTATAACGAGGAGACACTGAGAGGGAAATCATGCAGCCTCTCCTCCTGCGTCAGGATGGAGGACGCAAGTCAGTCCGATGTGCGTCGCGTCCCCGCTGTGTCGGTGACTCAAGTTATTTGGTGTTCAGGGAGCTCAAAAGGGGGGGAAAAAGTGGGTTGGTTGGGTTAGAGTAGGTGAGACGGGGATGGGAGGAGGGAGGGGGGGGGCGGGATATACACAGAGCCGGAGGAGCCCGCCGACTCAGGGGCACCACGCACACGATTTACCTCACCGCATAGACTATCTTCTAGAACAGTCTGTGTGTGCGTGCGTGAGGGTCTCTCTCTCTCTCTCTCTCTCTATGCCGCTTTGTGCACGCAGCCAGATACAGAAAGCACGAATGGCGCGCTATTATTGGCGCAAACTCGCTATAGCACAGGAAAAAAGAAAATCGCACACCATTTTTTTTTAAACTGTTTGCACGAACGCATCGGGAAAAGCGCAGCGCTCGTGTCACAGCGCACGTAAGGGCTTTGTGAAAAGTGTCTTGGCGACGAGACCTGCGACCACCTCTGCTGCTTTGTCTCCGGGCCTCTTCTCCGGCTGTGTTCTATTGACCTGCATTGACGTCATCGCGTCATTAGGTTTCCCTTGGAAACACAGACTTTCAAAAATAGTATCAAATTAATTTAGCCGACAGGGAGGGGAGGGAGGGGTCGGGCCTATGAGTGTTTGGGGTTGGTGAGGGGGGGAGGGGGGGGGGGCGCCGTGTTTTATCCTCCCCCGTTTCCACGCACCACCACTATTTCCATGTTGACTGAGAGCTCGTGCAGACACATCTGAAGTTGAAAGGCTCAGGGTGAACAATATGAATTTCTCATTAGTCATATGAACGCATACACTACTAAAGCTTAAATAAACATCATATTGATGGAAATATTGATTTGGAAAAAGTAGCAGCTTAGTAAACAGGTCAAAAGGTTTACCTCATTCTCCCCAATCTATGAACACCTTTCCAACCTCTCTGCAGACAGAAGGTGAAATCCTACAGGTCCTCGGGATGCTGTTCTTCAGAGGCTTTCACTGATGCCATCAGACCCGTTTACCAGATATCGGTTGAATGGTCCACAAGCCTCACGGGGCTGTGTACCAGAAACATTCTGTTGAATTCACAAGAGAAGGTAATGTCAAGTAATGTAATATATGGAGAAGTGCTTTGGGATTCAGAAGAAGAGTTTGGGTCTAAGGGTCTGCTCCTGGAAGCTGCATGTCTTTGGTGCTGGATTTTCACTACAAGCTGAAAACTATCAATAATTTGCCGATTCACTCAACGTTTTTTGTCCACATTGTTATTTAATTCATCAAATGTTGTTGTGAAGCATTTTTTTTGAACGAGTGGCCTCCATAAATTAGTGTTCCTGCTTTTATTTTGACAGGGCTCTGACTTATCTGCATGAGGGGATCATGACTGATAATCAATAATGGGCTGAGGAGGAAAAAAGGTCCTATGCTCCCAAATCCAACTGAAAATCTTGTGTAAATGCCATTTCACAATTATGATCTTTGGGGTAAAGTGAAGATCATTTTAGATACATGGGGCGTTTCAATCGGGACACAACACAGACGTAATTATATGAAAATAATAAAGTCTAAGTGAGTTTCTCAGAAATCATGACTCATGATTTTTCTGGAGAAACGCAAATCAAAGATGTTGGCTATTTCGTTTTTGGTTGGATTTCAACCTTTTTTAAAGTTTCCCAAACTAATCTAGTCACCGGGTTGTTTCTCCCAGTCCAAACGGTCTCCCTCTGTGTGTGTGTGTGTGTGTGTGTGTGTGTGTGTGTAGGAGAGAAAAGACAAAAGGAGAGAGGGAGTCCAGGAGGGGGGGGGGATGCGCGCAGAGACGCCGTGACTAAAATACTTCTCCATTAGGACTGAATTAGGCCTCGTGATTCATGCTCTTCAATCGAGACACACATTTCAAATGTCGTAGGATGTTCTGTCCACAGGTCGCTGCTGTGAGTATTGCGTACCAAACACACTAAAGAAGAAAAAAAAAAGGGTGTGATGGCTGTTTGTGAGGAGGAGGTGGCGGCGTGCGTGATCACCGACAGAGAGGTATGACGCTTGAATCGTGGCGAAATACGGAAATATGGCGCTAACCTGCTCAGGTGGTCACGAACAAAGGGGAGCAGGTGGAACCTTTGCATCGGTCCTGGGCTTTCGGGGCCCGTTGAGGAGCCTTTCGAGGCAGCTCTGGAGATGCCTCGGACCTCGGACCTCTCCGTGAATCAAGGGAGAAGACGGGTATTCTCACGGGAATCAATTGGGGAATAACAATGAACGGTAAAAAAAAAACAACGTCTTGTGCTGCTGGTACACGCTTGGAAGACGTCATCTGCAGCTTACGACAGAGAGAGAGAGAGAGAGAGAGAGAGAGAGAGAGAGAATAATGGAAAACCAGTGCTGTTCCTCCTCCATAATAACATAAACAGCCGGCCTGTTGAGCTTCAACCCTCCACTTTGTCCTTTTCCAAAACGAAACACGTCTACAATAATAATACCATCAAAACATTTGCATTGGGTTGATGATGGTGCCCCCCCCCCCCTCTCCACTCCCCTATTTTATCCACTTGGATCTCTGCCTGTGTATGTGTTTGTGTGTACAGGTCCTTTTAATTTGTTTGACGTCCCCCCTCCCATCTGCCTTGAGGTTTTCCATTCCGACTTGTAGGCTTCCACTTTCTAGGAAGCAGTGGGTGTTCTGGTCTCATGTTTACTATCGGGTCCCCGGTGCATGAGGCACACACACACAGAGAAAAGGAAGGATTCAATGGGTCCTTCACCAGGGAAATGGTATTGATGACTGAAAAAGAAGCACAGAAAGGTTTGTAATGTCGCTTTGGGATTTCACTCGTGTGATTTTATGCTTCCTCACTAATTGTTTAATAAACTGTGGTAACTTGCCTCCACTGCTTGATTTAAATGTTTGGTGGAAAGAAGGGTTACAGAAAATAAAATACCATACTTAAAGATGAAAAGCCTATAGCTTTTTGAAGGGAAAATGATAAACGTATGTCATTTAAGACTTAATTGTGTTCACACGTTTAGCTCCACTGCTTGAGTTTTTTTTTTTAAATCATTCAAACCACAATCAATGAATATTGACAATACAGGTTTGAAGTACAGAACCATTGGCCGGTTTGGGTCGGCACGGTTATTGTTCAGAGTGTGTACAGAGCGATGGCTTTGAAGCCCAGATTAAGGAACCCTGCGCCCTTTCCTCCCTTCCCCTATTTATTTTTCCATCTCTGCCTAAATGATGTCAATGGAAGCAGCGCTATAGTGCTATTTATAGAACTCCCCCACCCCTCCTCACACACACACACACACACACACACACACACACAAACCCCTCCTACAAACGACACCATCCTCGGCATCACATGCTTGGTTGAGAGCTCTGCTGCACACAATGAACCACCTCAAGAGAAGAATCCGCATGAATCGAGCCGCTGAATATTTATGAACGGCTTTGTCACATGTTGCCCCCCCCCACACATGAACGTGTGTGTGTGTGTGTGTGTGTGTGTTTGCTGGTTATTGTCTGTGCAGCTTTACTTCCCTCTGCAGGAGACACAAAAACAACAAAGAAAAAGAAAAGCCATTGAGAAGGAAAAGGGGCGATGCGCGGCCCCGAGCTGCTGCTCTTCATTCATTTTGTGCAAGCATTCATTCATTCATTCATTCACTCATTCATCAGTTTCACGATCACTCACTCATTCATACAAATGTGTCCCACATAGTCCGCGGGAATCCGAAAAGCCACCTGTTCTTACCGCCAACAGCAGCTTGTTTTTTGGGGGGGAGGGGGGGGGGGATTCTCTTTTTTCAATCAACAACTTGAACTCGTCTGCGTGTGTGTGCTCGTGCGTGGAGGCGAATGGGGAGGTGGGGTGGGGGGGGGAGCGGGGACAAGAGTACACTGTGTTCCCTGGGCATGAGTTTTGGGAGCTCTGCACGGACCGAATAACCTCCCCCCCCACCTCTCTCTCCACGACTCGTTCTGTCTCTTGACATTCGCATGTTAGATTACGTAACGGAGGGGGTTGAAAAGCCGGTGGGGGGGGGGGGTTAAAGTCTCCTTCCATCACAAATAAATGGACGGTTTGCTGCACAAGCGTGTTCGACTGAGAAGAACTCATGAGGTCTGTTTTTCTTTTTTAGACTGCCTACTATTTCTGAAAGGCGGTCGTGAAAAACTAGCCCCCCCCCCCTCCATCTTCCCCTTCCACGAATCCATAATGTGCCCTCCCCCCCATCCTCTGTTAAATTCGGAAAAGCTGATTTTCGAACCCGTCCATCATCAACGGAATCTGTAGATCAGGATCTGAGTCGGAGGTATCCGAGGATCTGACGCCCAGGACGCGTCTGTGACAAAATCCCAATTTAAAGCCAATGTGACTCTTAAAAAGGTGATTCTGGTCACGTGTGTCTTTCGAGAGGCGCAGAGTGTACAATTGCATCGCAATGATGTCTCCGTTACATGGATGTTGGGACATTTGTGTTCCTGTCGTCTTATTCCTATTTATTTTGATCAATCTCACTGTATCCATGTACATAAGCAGCCGGGGGGGGGGGGGGGGGGGGCGGTATTTATAGCGCCACTGTGTGCATCCACCGCGGACACATGTGCAGCAGGCGCTCCCCTGCACTCCCGCTGAAGTTGACACGTTAACACTCACTGGCTGCTATATTTAGCCCAGCCTCACAGTGCTGTTACTATTCCCAGCATTGTACATGAGGGGGAGGAGGTTGCGTTTATATATATATATTTATATTTATATAAAAAAATCTACACATACACACAATGATAATAGAAGAAAATGTTCTCCTTTCATAACGTATTCTTTTTTTAGGCATTGCAATCACCCAGCTGGCTGACACATGAGTGCCTGTAGGTAAACAGCTGATGATGCTGGGTGCAGAACTCAGATGTGTGTAACTGACCTTGACCTCTGACCTCTGTGTAGGGCAACAGCACAGCCAGAAGAAGAAAAAAAAAGGAATCTTAGGAAGCTCGGTCAATCTTCAAGGCTTAAAGTCACACCTTAAACAGCGTGATTTGGGTCTGGTGTGATTTCAGCACCTAAGTTGCACCTTGTTATCAAGGACCACGCTGACCTGAGAACACTGCAATGTGAGATCTCAATATACTCCCAAAAAGAGCACGGACATCTACATGTATGCAGAAAAGACTCTCTGTCTGTCTGTCTGTCTGTCTGTCTGACACACACACACACACACACCTTAGATTGACCTTTAGATTGTAAATAAAGTAAGGAAACTCAACAAGGGCTTCAGGACCATTGATTTACCTTCACTACTCTCACATGGACTCGTACAGTCGGCCCTTCTACATCCCTGAGGGTCGTCTTCACTGCTTCTCCCACTGCTCACACCCACCTCTTCTTCCTCCTCCTCCTCCTACTCTTCCTCCTCCTCGTGATTATTTTCATCTCCGCGCGTGTCTGTGTGAACGCGCACAGACGCACGTGCCAGGCCTCTTTGGTTGGCTGGCTGGTTTGGGAAATACCTGGTCACGATCAATGAAGAACGGGTTTAATCCTGGTCCCGTATCGCCCCCTACTGTCCGGAACGAGAAGTGTCGTCTTAAGGACCAGCCTGCAAATCGATCACGATGCGAGAGAAAAAAAAAATTAAAGGAACAAATATTGCACCAAAAGTTTCCAACTCGTGGAACATTTTGAATTTTTTGTAGCCTTACATCATTTCAGCAGTCACCGAAAACAATACTTGGGTAACAGAAGGTTCAGTGGCACTAAGCATTGTGGATAAAGAAAAGGAAGGTAGGTGAGGATATTTCCTTCATCGCACAGTACAACGCAAGCAGAAAGAGACAAGAAGACCCGATGGAAGCTTTAAGTGACTCGTTGGGTTTGGGATAAAAATAGATCTGGTTGCACCGAGAGGAAAACCCAGGACTAGATCGCCTCCTGGTGGGAGACTCTGGAATGACAAGCGATTCTTTTATATCTAATCCGAATGCAGATGCATCGTATTGTTTAACGCCCATTTTTTTCAAAAAAAAAAAAAAAGGTACGTACACGGACATGTTTATCCTATAAATAAAAATTATGTTTTGTTTGCAAAGGGAATAATTTTCTAAACTCTTGTTTGGAGTAAACAGGAGAAATGGGAATATAGACATTACAAAAAAAATAAAATAAGGAAAAGGATGGTTGTATTGGCAATGAAGGTACATTTAAAACCTAATTTGAACACTTCCAAAAAAAAAAAAAAAAGGTTAAAAAGGAGGATGTTGGGTTGTATCTTTTTGGGGTTTAGTGCTGCAGATACGAGTAAAAAGACAAAAAAGGAGAAATTAGACTAAATAGGGAGGGAATGGATCATCAGGAGGACAGAAAGGGAGAAAGTTGTGAGAAAAAAACTAAAAAGCGTTAGAATTGTGTAGACTACACACTGTACTGTAAACCTCTATACAAAACAAGTTCAAAGGACAAAGGATTCATAATTCCATACAAGTTTATGATAAAAATCCAATGAAACATTTGATTCATACAAAGTAGCATAGTTAGCCAATTCATCTTCTGTTCTAATAAAAAAGAAACCACGATTAAATAAAAATGGTAGAAAGAAATGCAATCATCAACATGTTCCAAATAAGACGATCTTTATCTCTTCCTACAACAATGAGACAAAAATATTTACCAGTTACAACTTGGTAGTCTTTTGTTCCACAAAAATACACAGAATATTTAAAAAATGAAGAGGGTGGAAAAAAAAACATCTATAGTTACGCTAACTATGGGCTTTGCCCAGAGGATTACGGGGAGTAATTGTTGAAATGACCGTTGTCTGATATTTTGAAAACAGGAAACCAAACCTCCCTCCAAAAGAAACACAAAAAAAGACTGGATGTGTGATTTGGTGTGAAAAAAAAGATGGAGACCAGTCAAAAAAAGGTGGGTGTCAAATAGTCCGTCTCGGTGCGGATGGGATCCTGATGTGATGCAGTTCAATGAGCAGTGTGTACTGTACGCCTGGTTGTGCTTCTCAGTAGATTCGACCTCGGCTCCTGTTGCCTCGGCCCCCGAACCCTCGTCCCCGGCCGCCTCGGAAGCTGCCGCGCTGCTCTGGAGACCAAAAAAAACAACAACAACAACAGATCAGTACGGGAATAGGACAATAAGCCCACCTGTATTCAGTTACCTTTCTACACATATCTCATTTTAAAAAAAAGAAAAGGGTTTGATGGGTCATATAATGCTGAAGAATACCATGTTCACATCACACAATCACTTGCTCAGCATTCATATGGATCAGATAAACAATGTCGCTACTGGAAAACATTTAACTGCTGATGAATCCAAGCCAACTTTCTCAGTTAGATTTCGAAACAAATTTCAGGTGAGTATTCCTTTCCGGTCAAAACAAAAAACTGTAATCCTCGACAACACAGACGCGATAAGGAAATATTAAATCTTAAGGAAATTATAACCTTGAGTGCAGCGTATTAAAAGAGGTCCTCACCGTAGGTGAAATTGCCGATGGTCGCGCTGAACTTGCCGCTCGGCGGGTTGTAGATCTGCCGCGCGTCCCTCCTCGGCTGAAGAGAGACCGGCTTTTTTGTGCCGTCGCCGCCAGGACCCATCTCCTCGGCGGAGGGGCGCTTGGGCCTGCACGGACGCAAAGGAGAAAGCCGGTGAGCACCCGGTGGGGGCAGCAAGAACACGCCGATGCTGCGCGGCTAGTCTAGGAACGCTAGATCAGCGGGAGCGGACTCACGCTACGGCCTCGGACTTCTGGATGGGTTTCCAGGACAGACTGACTGTGCTCTTGAATGACGGAGGGTTGTGGAAGAGATCCTGGGAAGAAATGGGAAAATAGAGTTATTGGATACAAAGCAGAGTGAATAGATCTTATTTTTACTTTTAGCACTACAACATCAACGCGCAGGCTGAAAACAACCTACCTTGATGAGGACGTTGATGTTGTTTGTGATCTTCAGGGCCACCACTTTGATCTTATTCTGATAACACATGGAAGAAGAGTTAGTCTCTGATATACACTCCACATCAGGACCAAAGACAACCAGACAGTTTGTGGCTTTGCTGTCGACAGCCTTCCGAGCGGCCGTTACCTCGTCGGTCTTCAGAGCGTCTCCGGACTTGCCCTGCAGTGCTACTCGCAGCTGTCTGATGTAAACCTGCAGCCCTCTGGCGAAATACTGTAACCTGTTGAAACACAAGGCACGTTCACCTGCGTTAGGAAATGACCGACAAGTCACCACAAGCGTGCCCGGAGTGGGCTTTTAGTGACTTCCTTTTGTGTGAGACTTGCTGACCTGATCTTGAAGTCTTTGAGGCGCTCAGCATCCACTTTCTCGATGAGGAAGTCCGGCAGCTTCTTGCCCAGCTGGTGGAAGCCGAAGAGCAGACACTCCACGTAGCTGAACTGCAGCTTGGGCTCCTCGCTGGCCGAGTTCTCTCCGTTCTCCGCTTCTTCTGGCGGCACGGGCATGAACTCCTACGGAAACATGATATACACATTCTGTTAGCTTTAATTCACAGTCAAAACCACTCAACCAGCATTGCAAAGTGTACTGGAACAGGGGATAGGTTATTAATCTACCAATTAAGAAGGGAACATTAATATTGTTGTGCTTAAAGAACTTAAATAATACCAAAATACCAATTCAGGTCTATTTTATGTGACCTTCCACTTTTCCAAAAACAGGGCAATGTCTTCTCACCAGCAGCTTGGTAAACAGCATGTTGAGGTTGGGCTCCAGCTTATCCATGTCTCCACAGTACGGACTCATCTCAGCCAGCAGCTTCAGCACCTACACACACACACATACACGGCTGAGCAGATCCCCTCACAGTGTAATGTGCATTGCTAATGAGAGAACAGCGTTGCGTGGTGCAGCCTAATGACCCATTAACAACATGCAGTTGGCTGACATCTTTGACAGGTGGCTGCCACGCTGAATGTTTACTACTACAACCGCTCACATAACGTCAGACATTAGGAGTATCGACCTCGCACATATTCATCGGGCTTGTCGGGGAGGAAGTGCTGATTTAGGCTGAATAAATCCAGGTTAGGGAAAGTAGTTGTATGGTCTGAAGCGAAACACTGACCAGTGACATTTTAATGCCAAGGCAGACAAGAGGCGATAAACCGATTGGTGGAGGATTCTAAACACTTTGAGTTTAGAATAAAACTCTGCGCCATAGTTGTTAATGCTTGATAAATAGTAAATCGTTAGATGCAACATAGAATGTGGTGTGTATGTGTGATCAATAAATATATAAAGAACTCACCTCCAACTGGATGTCCAGCTCAGCCACAGGACTTGTCAGGGCACTGAGGTTGGGCAGGACGTGTTCACAGAAGTAGGTCACAAAGCGCGTGGAATGGACATTTTTCTAGCAAAGAGAGGAGTATGATTAATTCTCAATTTAATTACAATAAAATAAATGATCAATGACATGTTTACCAATGAGTTGAATAAATGTATAAAAAAAACAACAACACATCAAGACAAGAAAATGTATCAATTATTTATATTATTTGTGTATTACATGCAAATAAACTTTGTGTTCCTATTGATCCCACCAGCAGTACTCACAGAGAAAAGGGGCAGGGCTTGGCGTGTGCACTGCAGCAAGCGGTCAACAGTGTCCGGGTCGGCTGGGTTGAGGGCCTGCTCCAGGAAGGCCTGCTCCACCACCAGCTCCACCAGCTGCTGCCGCCCGTTCACCGTCTGCAGCACCCGGAGGCCCGACACCACACGCATCAACAGCACAAACTCCTCTCCGGTCACGTCCTCCAGAACCTGCACAGGGGAGACCGCAGACGCGTCATTAGCGGGTGCTGCTTCAGGTCAGTACCACGAATGTACAATTTTTAAAAATTGAATTAATAATTATTAAGAAATTACAGCTAGAAGCCTTACAGCACGAGTCCTTAAAAAACAAATTATCAAAAAGTTGAACATGTATGACCTAGTTTGTAGTAAACAGATTACTCAATAGTTTACTGTACGCTAACCTTCTTGGTCTCAGCAAAGACATAATCCTCCATCTCCTTAGTCATGACGTCCTCTGGCAGGGTCTTCAGTTTGGTGGACAGGAACTTGATGGCCCTTTCCCGCACGATGTCCTCCCCTTGCAGGATCTGAGAGAAGAGGCCTCCGAGGGTACCTGAGCAATTAAAGGAACATTGGTTACGCGTTTCCTCCCTCAGCAAAGTTCTAAACTTGGAACAACTGACAAGTATAGAAGAGTTATTTTGAGTCAGTGGGGTGAGGAAACGCTTACCCTTAGCGTCTATCTTGAAGATAGAAACAAGAGCTCCATTCACTTGGTTGAACTCTGCTGAATCATCTGAAAGGTACAAAAAAACACATCAGATCACAACACCAGTGCAAGTAAACAACATGGCTGTATGGCCAGCGACGACGTTTGTATGAACAAAATTGATTATCAAAGTCTCTAAAACGTTCAGCTTCCAATACCTGTCTGAAGGAGCTGGGTGAGAATATCGGCAACTCTGAGGATGTTCTCGCCAGTTGCAAACCGCGGAAGCTCCTTGATGGCCTGCCGTCGGATCTGAACAAAGACAAGCACCCACACATTTAAACATTTAATACAAAAGCATTCTTTGGAATGTTTATGTAGTCATGTTTGGAAATAGTGGTGAACTCTTAATTCAACAGAGGAAGTCTGAATACTCACAGACACATCCTCGTCTTCACAGAGATCAAGCTGCGCATTGATGGCGGAGTCGGCCAGTTCCGGAAAGCTGCTGAAGAACTTGGGGATGAACTGGGCCGCCAGGCGCTTCTCCTTCGGGCCACTCTTCACGCCATCCAAGATTACCTGGTAGGCATCTTTGTGCTGTAGGGAAAGAAATATATATTAAAAACGTATAACACATTGGTCTCCTTACGAAACATACTAAACCTTACATTATAATGTGACCTAGCCTGACTGGAACAATAGAGCATACAGCCAAAGGTTTTAATTGAAGAAACAGCTGTTTGCATGTTTACTACAGTGAGATGGGAACAAAGCCAGTTGGAATAGGAGATATTCTGTTCTGGATGTCAGGATATAAGCGGCCCTGCAGCATTGCATTTGAAACTTTCAAAATAAGTATCCGGTTAGTCAGGTTGCTTATTGGAAGATGCATTCATCTCAAAGGAATAATAGAGGTGGTGTTTATTTAACATGTGGACTGAGTTGTTTCAGGTTCGTGTCAGTCGCAGAAAACAAACAATTAAAAACCGGTGCGCCACTGTTAAATATAAAGTAACCCAACTGCAGAACTAAAACGAGCTCGGATTGTAAGATGCAAACGACGTGTCACGAATCCAAACACATTAGACGTTAAAAGTAATCGATACACCCAAATGCGGAAAAAAATAAGTTCCCATAAACATCCAGCGAAACATAACATCGAATGAGAAGTAACGTTAACGAGTGAATTTCAACCACCTAACTTTACTATAGTTGGCCGTATATCGGTTAACAGATAAATAAGAGGTTCATTAGTTGGCAGATCAACGTCTAAAAGACTTAAAAGGGAGCGTTAATAGCGATCGAGTCGGCACCACCAAGGGTCGCTATGGGGTAGGCCCTTGACATTAGCACGGTCTCTACGCTAGCTCGCTACAGTTAGCATAGCAGACACGCAGCGACATTATTTAGCTCACGAAAAAAAGTTTGACGGTTGTGGACGCGACATGGTGTACCGCGGAGAAGCAACGGGGCTTTACCAATGGCACGATATCAAGAAGTTGGCCTAATGTACCTGACTGAGGTTGTCCTTAGCATCAGCAAGGACCCCGTAGCTCCGATAGAGATCCTCAATAGTGACCGCCATCAGCGTGTGTCCGGGCGCCTGCCGCTCAAAGATACAACAAGAGAGCTGCTTTCTGGTTGTTTTTGCTCCGTTGAAGGAGGTTGTAGCGCAAACCACGCCGTACTATCGTGAAATATGTGATTCGGAAAGGGGACGGGGAGAAACTTCGAGAATCCTGTGAATGAAAAGCCCTCCACGGTCGGTCTTCCCACAGTGTGGATTGGAGGCTAAAATGCTACGGAACAATGAATGCGCGGGCCTAGCCAATCACATGGAGACTTACAGCACATGTGACCGCCAGTGTGCGCAGAACTAATGCGCAGTAAAACAGTTCCCCAAGGGGTTATTTAGTGTACTACATTGAAATGATTTGTTTTATTTAATTATCCTACAGCGCTACTATGTGTTTGCCATGTTTGGTATGCTAGAAGTTTCAATTTAAAATTTAAAATGCTTACTTTTGCATTGCATTTGTTGTTATACAGCAAAAAATAAACCCACATTTATTGAATGTAAAAACGTTCTTGCCCATAATACAGTTTCTGATTCAAATTAAGCCTGCGTGGCAAATTCACAGGTATTGATTTTGTGATGCAAGGTTTTGGTAAAATACTTAAACTCAGTGACTGATTGAGACCAACCCCTATATTCAGAACAATGCTTATCTAGCAATAGTGTACTTTTTAAAATATAATACTGATAGCTATTTGCCAAGGCAAACTCACATTTGGACACTTGTATGTGATACACATTAATGTGACCCGAGTAAAATTACTTCTGACATCAAACGATAAAAAAAACAGGCAGTCAGTGCAAACACTTTTACTGAACTAGTGAGTTCAAACAACAATTATGTACAAGTAATTTCCTCTTCCAATAAAATGTTTCTGGCATAAAATGAATGTTGATATTATTGGAAGTTGCAGATCCATGAGACGGCGTTTCACAGGAACCGGATTCCTGCTCCAAACTGGACCCCGTCGCAAATCCTACAAGGGCCGGAGAAAACACGTTGAAATTTATCTCAAAAGAATTAAATACAACTTTTCACCTGTATATAAAACCACAAGGTGACACGACCTTCCTGTTCAGTGGGATTGTTTGTTTAAATGTGGCCTTTCATGTAATTTATCCATTGTTTATTTTCAGTGAAGCTAATGAAGTTGACCTAGTTTCTAAAGTGTCCAGAAAGTACAACAACATACCCCAAAATGAGGTAACCCAACCGGCCCTACCTGTCTCCACTCTGGACTCCCATAGGAATGCAGTAATTTAGCTCCAGTCTGGCAATGTTCCCCAAACGCACCACAACGCCGAGTCCGTATGACCAACGGATGCATTCTGCAAGTTTCTTCAAATGTGCTTGTGGCCCCTCACCTGAGTAAAAACAAACAACCACAATCACCAGAAAATTGCATCAATTTCATGAGCTCTGCTTTCCTCGATTTGCTTTTCCTCGGCCACTCCGTCCAAATGTGGAAGAGTGAGACAACGGTTCAATTAATTAATTGCAGAGGTGCTTGTTCGGTTTCCAACTACTCACCGTAGTTGAGGTTACACAGGTTCCCGGCATTGAGGAAGAAGTGTGTCCTAAAGAGGTCACCGATGCCCCCCCTGCCAGGCCTGAAGGGCAGAGGCGTGTAGAGGTGAAGGCCTCCGGCCCAGTAGCCCTCTCCTCCCAGGTAGTCGCCTGCCATATCAGTAGTTCCAGCACACGACCTTTCAATTAGCCATCAAACATCAGTCCGGCTGCCAAGCAAGTCTGCCAAGCTAATGTCTCACCTTCACTCTGTGGGCCCATGCTGTACATGCTGAATCCCCTGATGCTGGTGGGGCCACCTAGGTAGAACCTAGGAGGTGCACAGAGACCCCGAAAACAGAAAATATGTACGATTGGCGTTTAGTTTGCACAAAAATGATACTTCCACAAGTCAGTTAAAATTGAACACACAGATTATACAAATATATTTAAATTTAAAAAATCTCTCGGCGTGTCAAGGCCTTATGGGTAACGGTCAAAGGTTTGGTGCATGGTATTCTTATACCTGTCTGCTATGCTTGTGGGTTTGTCGCCGAGGGGCAGAAGCAAGCCGCCCCACAGCGAAGCAGAAAGGACCTGCAGGACAAAGTCAAAGGGTTCACTGTGGTGCACAGAACGTCCTACAGAGTTGTTTTTAACATCAACAGTATGCACCTGGCTAAGTAAAGACTACACCAAGTCTTTTAGGAATTAGTCTGCTCGTTATTAAGTTAAATCTTAACTTGAATCTCAACGTTTGGCACATTTAAACGGCTTTAAGTTAAGGTTTAATAATATTAAAAAGCGTTTTTTTCTTTGTTCAAACTCATCATTACATCACAACAGAAATCGATAAATCAAATGCTGTAACAAAAAACGACACTTGCTGGTTTCTTAAGATTAACAACATCATCAAAGTGAAATGTGGAATCTCACAGAGTCCCAGAAGAGAGTTTTGTTGAGCTGTATCTCAAAATCCTCCTTCAGGAAACTGGCGTCTCCGCCGGTGTAACCAGCAAGTTCCTACACAACACAACACAAACACACAAACGTCACCCTGTCGCACAGGGGCAAAGAACGTGTTTTTAAAAAAAAGAAAAAGGTCTGGCTTTTAGTGCTTAACCACAAACCTGATGGATCTTCAACAGTCCACCTTTCCTGGGAAGAATGGAGGAGTTTCTGGTGTCGATGACCATCGAGTGCTGGGAAACATAATGACGGCGTTCATGCGTTAAAAAAAACATCTAAATGCTGGTTTATTCCTAAAAAGGGCCTTTTTGTATATTGAAGTGTATATATATTGCCAGTTACAGTTGAATCCTAAATTTAAAATGAGTAATTTTCCACTTCACTCCGTGGGTCCAGAATGCGTCTCTACCTCACGTCCGTGGCATCAATGAGCCATGAGCAGTTCTTCAGAAGCCTCCAAAGCACACAGTGGTTTCAAAGTGAAATATTCAACATAAGAAAGACAAATACCGAAAGTGAGGACTTGAGGGAATGGCCGCTCTCCTCCCGGACGGCGAAGGAGGCGGTGCGGGCGAGACAACCGAGCTCCCTCCACACGCCCTCCCACTTCAGGGTTTGGTTGGTCTTCCACACGGGGAACTGCAGGTGGTAAAATGGTGGATTACTATTGTTTGTAATGATCTTGTGGCTCGTTATTCATCCCTACATAACTTCATGTGAGAGCAATACATTTATTCATTCATGTATTTAAAGGGGAAAAAAATACAACTCAGAACTGATCCCTATGGTCCCAAAAAGGAACATGTTGATCCCCTCTATTGTGACAATGTTCTTAATGTGTTAATTCACTTTGTGCACAAAAGGCTAGTTAATAAATTTGAATGAGCTTAACTCCACAAAATGATAAATACAAAGAAGGCCAATAAATATAATCAAGTATTTACACTCAGTTCTCCGGAGATGCCTCGGTCCGTCTCCCTCAGAGAACTCCATGGAAACTGACCCGTTACTTTGTACATGTTGAGCGCGATACTGGAAGTGGGAAGAAAGATGAAATCAGGTGACCATGAAATATACCCGTCGGTCCCGTATCTTACCTCATAGGCATTCATTACCTCACTGACCAACAAAGTCTGAAGGTTGCAGGACAGTCAGCTAATTTGCCAGAACGTCTCTCTGTCAGGTGATTAGACGTAAAAACGAGAACGTAAAGTGAGCGTCTCACGTCTTACCTGCGTTCAAAGTTTCCTGGTTGGGGTTTGAAGAAAGAAAGGCCGTAGGATGTTTCTTTGGTGCCGTAGGAGAACTGGAAGGTCATTTTCTCCGCCCGACCTAACGCGTTGGGTAACTTCACGCCCAGTACCTGAAAATCAAAAAGCGAGAGAGAGACCATCGGGGCTGAAGTCGACAGTTGGAAATAATCTTTTGAGGAAAAAAAAAAAAAGAAGCTGGAATCAGTCTGAAGGCAGCCGGCAACGGGAGCCCCCCGGAGCTCACCATGCTTCCCTCGTTGTTCCCGACCATGGTGTTGTAGCTGCCCGTCATCCGCCTCAGCTCGGTGACTTCGAACGTCACGTCGAGGCCGTTGGGGAGAGCGTCCTCACCTTCAGAGCCAGTGGAATGAGTCATTATAAGCGTGTGTTTATTTTATTTTTTTAAGTGCACCCTGGGTAATCGGCGAAACGACGGCACCTCGTGAAGTGTCGATCACAACTTCGACTTTTCTGAAGATGCCGAGACGCAGCAGCTTCTGTCGCGCCTCGTGGGACTTTCGCATCACCTGCACAACACATTTTTCTGTTAATGCGACGAAAAGCATGAATTAAAAGCGCATTAATTAGAGCAGCCGTGATCAACGTGCACCTACATCGATCAAGTTCTTTGCCCGGAAGACTTCTGCGATTTCATAAGTCAGCAGGTCCTCTTTGGTTCTTCCGAGCCCGTCTATGTGCACTTGTTGCACAACAACCTGGGAGAACAGAAGAGACGGACAGCATCCGAAATATTTAAATCACCTGAAACCATCGAACAAAAAAATAATAATAAGCTAAATATTGAAATGGTGTTTCATTTCAGAGTGGTGTTTGAGATTTATGGTTTCAATCCTTTCATTTACAGCGTGTGGATCAAGGGAAAGTGCAGTTTAATTACTGCCTGGAACAAACTAAACGTACATTCTTGTTCTCAAGAATTTCTTGTTTTGGCTCGTGCTCGATCTCCGGAGCCTCGATGTCGTCAGGTTGAACTCCGAGCTCCGGGCCTCGCATGGGCAGAGGGTCCAGGCTCTGCAACACAATACAGACAACACAGAGAGGAGTTCATATTACAGAACTAATACACACGTTGGAAGTATTCGCCACAACAACGAGGTCCCTGGGAGCAGAATACAGCTGCAACTATCTTCTTTTTTTTTTTACTATCACTCAATGTGCTGATAAGTTTATTGTATTTAATACTGTCAAAAATATCCATTATCCTCAAGACGTTTAACAGAGAAAATGAGCAAAGCATTACTGAAGCCAAAGCATGTGATTGAGGGAAATTTATGCTTTCGAAAAAGTTATTGATGAGGTCACTATAATTCATTGATTAAAAAAATAGTTGCCGAAGAATTCAAAATGCACAATAAACCAAGACACAAATTGTGGGGAGAAAAGTGTTCACAGTGGAACATTAACAGTATTATAATGTCTGCATTAAAGGATAGAAAATAATCCCAAATAAATATAGTGAAATTGACAGGTAAAAAAAACAAATAGAGTGAAAATAACTGTGAAAAACAGTAACCAAGCAATTACAAATTTAAGGCCAAATAATAAGGTGTTGCTTTTAAACATGCAAGTACCAGTAGCACTAATTGATGGATTATACTTTTAACTCAGTCTTGTACACTTGATGTGGACAAGAAGACGAACAGTGTAAACAACACAAAGTGTAAACAACACAAAGTGTGCAGCAGGGGCCTGTTTCAATAAGGAGGTTCAACCAACTCTGAGTTAAAACTTGAACTCTGAGTTGACTTACCCTGAGATGGGAAACTCTGAGTTTTCGGTTACAGAACAGCTGAAATGAGTTAGTTCAATCAACTCTGAGTTGACCTACTCTGAGTTAAGCGCGTGCACCACAACTATAAAAAGCCATTATCAATGGAGCGCAGATATTACGAGTCACCATGGCAACAGCGCCAGACAAAAAGAGGTCTTCATATTTTTCACCAGCAGAACTGGATGTGCTTATGCAAGCATATGGAGAGTACGAACATATATTTTTAAAAAAAAGCAACACGGCTGCAGCGGCGAAGGACAGAGAGTTAGCTTGGGAGAAAATAGCTGCTCGAGTCAATGCGTAAGTTTACATTTGAATTACTGTTATACAGTGTTGTGTGTAATTAATTTCTATGTAATCTAAAAACTAATTTAATTCCGTAATTTAAAGTAAAATCTGATGTAATTGCATTTAATGCTGCATAAACTATAAAGCAATTCTGTATAAAACAATAGTGGATTTAACATCAAATTTAAAAGATATATTTTTTCAAGAATAGTTCATGCAATTGTATAATGTTTATTTGAAAGCATTAAAAGTGCAGTTTCTTGTCTCTCCTTGTATTGTTCAAGTGGTTGAAGTTGATATGGGATTTAGAAAGTAATTAGTAATAAGTAGACCAATACTTTCTAGAGATAGTCATTATTACATTAATCTAATTACACTGTTGAAGAAGCCAGTTGTAGTTAGTAATATAAGTGACTTGCCCAACTGTTATAATATCAGAAGTGAAACTGGAAGAACAGTGTGTTATTCAACCTAATTTTAATTTTCATGTAGGTGCAATCCTGCACATTAATACTGTGGATGGACCTCCTGTTGACATAGTCCGCTTCATTTTCGGAAGGTGCAATGATGGGAATATGTGTGCCATCAATGCATCCAACCACATTCGGAAATCCTAAAAGGAATTCTATTATTAGTTTACTTCCAGGGGTCGCAGCAATATGCTCTTAACTGAACGTCATTTATCAGGTTAGCCTCATTTAAACCGATTTATACATCACTGACCTGCAATCCTGTGAAACTCCTCTTTGATGGCTTTCACGGCTTTGTGCCCAGGAAACAGCACAAAAATTCGGAGAAAGCGCTTAAGAGCGAGGCACACTTTCCTTACAACTCTGCAAACAGTAGCCTTACTGATATGTTCTGCATCCCCAATGTTATACAGAAAACTACCATTTGCAAAGAAACGTAATGCAACGCAAAGCATCTGCTCGGATGTTAGAGCACGGCCGCGATGGCTGATGTTTCTGATGTAAGGATGGATGAGATTATGGATGTATCTTATTGACTGTAAAGAAAAACGGTACCGCTCAAATAAAAATGAATATGGATATGACAAAAAATCCACTCTGGGTCTCAAAATCCTCTCCCGACGTAAATGCAACTCCCTACGGATTAATGCAGCCTCTTCATCCACAGGATCGTCCATAAAAGGACATGCCATTTCATTCACTTGATTTGATGCGCTCTGCGTGACTGAAATGTGCGCAATGAATGAATACCGAAAGAATGAATGAGGTGATTAAATACCACTTCCTCTTTAAAAAAGGGGAGGAGACGAAATAAACTCTGGGTTTCCCGAAGAAAACCTGCTCCCGACCAGGTTAGGTTCACAGAGTAAGTTGCCATGGTAACTGACTCTGAGTATAAGTTACCTCTCTTTCTGAAACAGGCTTGACTTACTCTGCTTTCTCAGGTTTAACATACCTCCCATTCTGAAACAGAAAACTCAGAGTTTCCCTCATTTCAGGGTTAACATACTCAGAGTTTTCACTTAACCTCCTTTCTGAAACAGGCCCCAGGACGACTCTGTGCTCCCTGCCTTCTAACTCCATCCCGCGCGGAGAGTTTACACACTAACGATAATCGATAAAGGAGCGTGGAAGTGGGAGCCCTGCAGGACCGGGGTCGGTGTTCCGTGACGGGCCTTTCCCCGCAGCGCAGCACGGCCCGGCACGGCCCGGTCCGGTCCGGACAACCGAACGCAACCAACCGGGAGGTCAAAGTCCCGGGCGGAGGTTCCCTTACCCTGGCGTGGACGGTGCCCATGCTGAGCTCCGCTGGTCGGTGTCCCGGTGGGAAGGAAAATAACCGGACGAAGCCTTACGTGGGAAAAAAAGAACCAAGTACTTTAACCTACAAGTAACCGGAGAGAGGCGACGAGGCTCCGTACAAGGAGGCGGCCATGTCACTTCCTGACCACGCCCCCCCGCCGACGCGCGTTCAACGCGACGCCGGAAGACGATGCGGAGAATGTTTTGTTTGTGACGTTGCAGATTATAAAATAGGATTTTTATCTATTACCAAAAATCAAAATCAAATTAGTAATAATACTATATATATATATATATATATATATTGTTGCTATTGCTAGTAGTGTAAGCCTGTCAGAGAATGACATATATACATTCTTCTAATTAAAAAAATTGAATTCAAATTCTTGTTTTTATAGGCATATGCTTTTTTCTATGGGAAGATGTATGTATTACTTAATGCATTCTTTATTAAGTTAGGAAAGGTTATGCTGGGCAACATAACATTATCTTGTTGTGTGAAAACATGCATTGTAAATAAAACTATTGCACAACAAATTGCTTCCTAACATGGCGGGGTGCAAAAACATATAGGCAGTTTAAGAGAAAGTGAGTTCAATATACAAGCTCCACAAAAATCCTCAATGGCAACATCCAAACACATCTCAGCGCCATGAGTAAAAAGAACAACATTAAAGCAAAGTTCACAGTTGTTCGTACGTTGCTGAGCATCTCTGCAGGCCTTCAATCCTGTAACAACAAAACAATGATCTTAATAAAATAGTAAGAAATACCGAGTATTGCTGTTCTAACATTGAGGTTTTGAAAGGTGCTCTTACGCTTCTGTTTTAAAGGTCTCATGGGTTATTCTGTCTTCATTCACACCATCGGGGCATTCATTAATGTTTTTTATGCCCAGTGTGGTCAGAGCTGTGAGGAAAATGCTCCTGAGAAGTTATTTTTGTCAAAAGTGTCATTTTTACCCCCCCCACAATCCTTTTCATGAGTGAGCTTAACTTGGTTTCTAACCAATCACATATTCCTTCCTGTTGAAAGTGTCAAACATACGATCCATGTCCAGTGCTTACCATGCTTGTATTGGGCAAAAGTGATGTATTTTTGATTGGTGGGGTCCAGTATCCCAAAGACTGCGTCCAGGTTGGTGTTGTTAAACAGATTGGGCCCTTTTTTACCACTTTGCTGAGATAACTTCAGCTGCTCCAGCTGCTCCACAAGAAACTCTCTGGGATTCTCTGAATGGAGGAATAAATGATTAATAAATCATTCATGCTTCTGCCAATTCAAGTTAAATTACTCAACACGTGCAGGAAAGAAATGAAGCAGATAAAATATGGAGTTGCAGAAACCATTTCAAATGTACACAAAGCCGCACAAACATTGTAGTATTTTGATGGACCATGTCGTGTCCCTGACCGGGTCTGTGGAAGAGCAGCATGCAGCTCAGGTTCTCCATGAGCTCGAGCAGTTTGTGTTTCCGCAGATAGTCCGCAGCGTCCTGCTCCCTCTGCGACGCCATCTTCTCCGCTCGAGTTTACGCGTTCGTTGCTAGGATACGCCCACACTCACCTGACACGCGCGCGCACGCGGCTCCTCTTCAAATACGAATGTGTCCCTACTGAAGCTCTTCACTCATGTTTTAATGTTGCTTTTTTTCTGACCAACAGTCTAAAAGCCCACAAAACTTTTAAATTGGCAAAACCCAGTGAGCATTTTTTGGTTGGAAATTAGGTCGAATAGTCTGTAATTTGACCACAAATCAACGTGATTTTTAATACGGTAAAATGTCGTCCTCTACTTTGTGCTATAGCATTATTTTAGAGGTTTAAAACGAAATGACGTCCACATTTGTACGTTTACCACCGATATTAAAAATCACGTTGAAATGTGGTCTAAAACATAGACGTCTTTTCAACGTCTACGAATAGACGTCTATCCAACGCCTTGTGGCGTGTCTTAAGTTCCTAAATGTGTATATGGTTCGGATTACTCTGTTACTTGGCCCAGGGTTCCGAGGTACCGCCTTTTCCGGGGTAATGTGTGTAGTTTTTGGGGAACACAGGAAGTGGGAAGTGCGGGAAGTTGTAGTTCTTATTGGTGTGGAGAGAACCGTGGTGTTTTTGGGGGCGTGGCTGTGGCCACAGTCAACAATAAACCCAGGTAATGATAAACTGGCTCTTTATTGGCACAGAACGTTAGTCTTTACAATCAAAAGGAGAGAAGGACTTAATATAATAGCAACATTAAGTGAAGATTCGTGGATTACAGAAGACATTTACTGTTATGTTTTGTTCATTGAATTAAACTGTTAAAAATATCAAATTTCAGATCAGAATATAACCTGATCCATCAAAAAACAGCTGTATTATTATGAACACGCTGGTACATCACAGTAAAAACATATGTCTGTCATTACATAGTTTGCATAAAGTGTGAATATCACTTACAGAGGAGTAACTGCGAGGTGATTCCACAGAGGAATCAGAGATCCTGGATGTGGACAGGTCTCTGTGGGCTGGTGGTGTTCCAGCTTCATGCTGGTCTCAGTTTTAATGCCCACTCTTGGGCTCATTGAATTGGTACAAATGAAGAGGCTGATTTGGGTTTTTAAGACACTTTTTATTATACAAGTTTATAAATTTATATATAATAAAATAGACAATTTTGGTCACATTTAAAATCAGTTCTGAAAAGGCATAACATCTGTATTTGTTGTGCAAAATGTGCAAACAGCAGATTAAAAAAAGTGATGACAGTACTTCTATTTACAAATCTACAAATATAATACTGTTAAGTAGTCATTAACATACATTCATACTCTGACAGAACCTCAGACTCTTTCTCTGCAAACACTTAAAGGATGATGGATTGTTTGTGTTGATCATAAACCATTTGTTGCAACACAGAGAGAGAAAAAAGAGAACCCAGTAGAGCTGCTGTCAGTCCCAGAGAACAGTAGAGACCGATCCGTCCTCTCAGACTGGTATCGCTTGTTGTCTCAGGTTTGGACCGATCCTTCAGTGCTGCAAAGAGACCCAAGAAATCAGTTTATTAATGTAGAGGAAAAGGTTTATTTAAATAAAGCTGCTGAATTAAGTGTGTTAGTAAGTTTAACTTCATGAACCTACCAGTGACATTGAGGTGACATTCCTTATAGTTCTTCCCATAACTTGTGTCCACTTCACACCAGTACAGCCCCGAGTCATTAGTCTGGAGTCTGGAGATGTGAAGTCTGAGTCGTCCTTCTCTGAGGACGTCTTTGTCCCACTGGACTCGTCCTGCAAAGCGTTGATCCTGCCACTCTGGGACCTCGACACCTTCACGTAGACTCAACAGGACATAGGGTGTCCGATCAACTAACATCTCACAGGAGACATAAAGGGAGTTGTTGGAGTGGTCCGTGCTGGTGGGGAACATCCATTCCAGTGAGATGTTGTGGTTCTCCTCTGCATGATACCAGCTCTGTGTCACATTCACTAAAAATGACCCTGCTGAGGAGACAGAAGGCGAGGAGGTGACAGCTTTAATATGGAGCCTTTAGACTCCATCTCCAGATGTTTGAGGAGTGTGTGCTGATGCTTCACAGCTGCTTTACAAACACTAAAGTGAACTGACCACAGACACAGGAGGTCAGGATGAAGATCACCAGGATGCTGCAGATCATCTTCCTGTGAGAGAAGAGGCTCAAACATCACTTCATTATCACGTCAACAATCTACTGTGTGTCTTTACATTGTGATGCTTTGTGTTTATCATCATGCTCGTTACTGTAATGGCAAAATATATTGATGCCATAATGTTTTTTTAGATTAATGTCTAAAGCCAATCATGACTTTAATTCTGAGGAAGTTCCAAGACACCAGCTTTGCATAACAGCGCTGTGTGGAAGGAAAAGGTGTACATTGTTGATTGTGTACACATGACATCCATTGCAGTCTGTCCATCCCGGGAGAGGGATCCTCCTCTGACGTTCTCCCTAAGGTTTCTTTCCTTTTTTCCCCATTGAAGGGTTTTTTCATATTTTGGGAAGTTTTTTCTGTGACGATGTGAGGGTTTCTGGACAGAGGATGTTGCATGTGTACAGACTGTAAAGCCCTCTGAGGCAAATTTGTAATTTGCGATTTTGGGCTATACAAAATAAAATGAATTGAATCTCTTCGGACGTAGTCCTAGATCTAATCAAACATCTGTTGTAAGCACCTTTATTTTCCTCTAGGTCTGGGACCTCGTTGCCTGACTCAAACTCTTTAGCATAACAAAACCAAGGTGTTAACCCTGTCGATGTATAAATATATCTGTGTTCCTCTCAAACATAAGGAAGAAGCTTGCCACTGCCTGTCCATGTATAGCTGTTGCAGACCTCTTCTTCCTTGCAAGAAATAAACGGAAATGAAACTGATTCACAAGAGACTTTACAACTGATTCCCGATTGCATGAGAAAATCTTTCATAACAAAACAAACAAAGCTTTGATACTAAAGACAACCTCCCTAAGAACTACAACCACAAAGTAAAGTTGGTTTTCCTCAAGATGTTTCACTCATAGTCTAATTCCTCCGCATTCCTCCGCATTCCTCCGCAGTGTAACCGCATCTATAACGCGAGATTTACGCAGCTTGGCCAAAATAAAAAGTCGCCACTTGGATTTAACCAAGCAAATAGGTACAAGTACAAGTATTGTAGCGACTCCCGCTAATGAAGCTCTGGACAATGTGCTCTTCTTTAGACTTTATTGCCGAAATTCAGGCTACGCCGAACAAAACCCACACCATCGCTCTCCCAAAACAACAACAGCTCCCGCGTCCTCTCACTTAACCCAAACCCCCAAACAACACACCCCCACAGGTGGCACTAGGATGAGTGACATAACATTGTGAGCCCTTCACTGAACTTCCAAAACTCAGTAAAGTGCAACCCCATTAACAGACAAGTTACAGTATAAAGATAATTAACAGTACTGCTGTATCTCACTTCCATCAAATATTCATGCATCTTGTCTTACCTTGATGTTTCATCACTGGATATTTTTGATAACCTAGTTTCAACAGAGTGCACAGAACCTCAGCGTGTCTGTAACCATGAATCCTCACATAATAAATGTTAATATAATCATAAAAACATTTTCTCCTTCCCTTTGACTTCTTGAGTGATGTGAACTGAAGACCTTCAAGTAAACTACTCAGTCAAGTTAATCTTAAATAATTCACAAAGTTCAGACTAAAATAACGTTTCCAAACAACGTATCGGATGTTTCTCTCTGTGAAAAGTGCACAGAACCTCAGCCTGACTGTAACCATGAATCCTCACATAATAAATGTTAATCATAAAAACATTTTCTCCTTACCTTTGACTTCTTGAGTGATGTGAACTGAAGACCTTCAAGTAAACCTTAAATAGTTCAAAGTTCAGAATAAAATAACGTTTCCAAACAACGTATCCGATGTTGCTCTTTTTCGGGTATGACAGTCAATCCTTGCACAAACACAGGCACCGCCCCACACACACAGGCACCGCCCCACACACACATGCACCGCCCCCTAACCACACACACACGCACCGCCCCACACACACAGGCACACTTCTGAGGCAGGAAAACACACCTGGGGCCTGTTTCAGAAAGGAGGTTAAGTGAAAACTCTGAGTATGTTAACCCTGAAATGAGGGAAACTCTGAGTTTTCTGTTTCAGAATGGGAGGTATGTTAAACCTGAGAAAGCAGAGTAAGTCAAGCCTGTTTCAGAAAGAGAGGTAACTTATACTCAGAGTCAGTTACCATGGCAACTTACTCTGTGAACCTAACCTGGTCGGGAGCAGGTTTTCTTCGGGAAACCCAGAGTTTATTTCGTCTCCTCCCCTTTTTTAAAGAGGAAGTGGTATTTAATCACCTCATTCATTCTTTCGGTATTCATTCATTGTGCACATTTTAGTCACGCAGAGCGCATCAAATCAAGTGAATGAAATGGCATGTCCTTTTATGGACGATCCTGTGGATGAAGAGGCTGCATTAATCCGTAGGGAGTTGCATTTACGTCGGGAGAGGATTTTGAGACCCAGAGTGGATTTTGTGTCATATCCATATTCATTTTTATTTGAGCAGTACCGTTTTTCTTTACAGTCAATAAGATACATCCATAATCTCATCCATCCTTACATCAGAAACATCAGCCATCGCGGCCGTGCTCTAACATCCGAGCAGATGCTTTGCGTTGCATTACGTTTCTTTGCGAATGGTAGTTTTCTGTATAACATTGGGGATGCAGAACATATCAGTAAGGCTACTGTTTGCAGAGTTGTAAGGAAAGTGTGCCTCGCTCTTAAGCGCTTTCTCCGAATTTTTGTGCTGTTTCCTGGGCACAAACCCGTGAGAGCCATCAAAGAGGAGTTTCACAGGATTGCAGGTCAGTGATGTATAAATCGGTTTAAATGAGGCTAACCTGATAAATGACGTTCAGTTAAGAGCATATTGCTGCGACCCCTGGAAGTAAACTAATAATAGAATTCCTTTTAGGATTTCCGAATGTAGTTGGATGCATTGATGGCACACATATTCCCATCATTGCACCTTCCGAAAATGAAGCAGACTATGTCAACAGGAGGTCCATCCACAGTATTAATGTGCAGGTACACTGAAAGCCTACTGTTTCTAATGGTCAAAGACTACATCACAATACTATAACATGTCTCATTCTTTGCATTGTCAAGATCATATGTGATGCTGCACATCTCATTACAAATGTGGAGGCCAAGTGGCCCGGTTCTGTTCATGACTCACGAATGTATCGTGAGTCAACGCTGAGCAACAGACTGGAAACTGGTAAGTAAATGCATGTATTTCAATGTATGCACTACACACTTACTGGGGAACTTCTATGCAGCTCCAAAGCAATGTGAACTTTCTTACAGGAGAGATTGATGGCTTTCTGCTGGGAGATAGGGGTTACCCATGCCGACCAACACTAGTTACCCCTTACCCAGAACCTGAACCAGGCCCCCAGCGCCGCTTCAATGTGGCACACTGCAGGACGAGAGCCCGGGTGGAGATGACCATAGGCCTGTTGAAAGCACGTTTCCAGTGCCTACGTCACCTCAGGGTAACCCCTGAAAGGGCCTGCGACATTATTGTGGCATGTGTTGTTCTCCATAATATTGCCATAATTAGAGGGGAGCAACACCCTGCCCTACAAATGCAAGACCCAGAGGAAGACCCCATCAACCCGGCAGATTTCCAGGAGGGAAGGGTAGTCCGGGATATGATATGCCGAAATGTCTTCACAGATTAATACACATTATATCCACCACCACAACCAACCAACCACAAAATAAAATAAAAATGAATAAACACAAAATCACAGCAATTTATATGGTGTTCTTTATTTCCTAAACATAAAAAAAAAAATAGAATTTAATATATTTTCAATACTTAGAATTCACCTGTGACCATGCACTCACCTCTAGCTTTAGTTTCAGAATCTCAATTTCCAGATCTGCCTTTTGGATCTGGCGGTCCAAGTATACAAGTTCTTTGCTGTTTTTTTCTATCTTTTTAATAAGAAGAAGTCTATATAACTCCTTAACTGGCAACTGAAAATACGGTAGATTACAGTTACATCATGTAGTTCTAAAATTCTACAATATTAAACTGTGGCATTTACTGAAAAAAAAAATCACTGAACTGTGTTCATCTGTGCACCAGAAGTTGATGGACCATCCTCTTTCTGTTCTTCCACACTCTGGGGAGAGATAAAAATACCTGTTTATACTTAGATTTAAACTTAGATTCTATAGGCTACTCCACATAAAAAAGGTGAAGAAATGTGAATGTGTAGATTGTTTGATAGACACATAATATTAACATTACCTCTGTAGGCATCTCTGTGGCAGCAGAAACTGTTTCTTCATCCCCATCATCCTGTGAAGATGAGCATTTGAGTACACTTTATAACACTATTTGTAATAATTTCTGGTGTATTGAGTAGGCTACTTACAACTGCCTGTGGTTCTGTTGGGACAGGAGGCTCCAAAAGACTAATTTTACCATCAGAATCTGTTGGGACCAACGAAAAACCCACCCCAAAGTAAAATAAATGGAAATATCACAAATAGCCTATATAAAAACACAACACATAGGTAGACCTCTTACATTTTATGAAGGCACTTAAATCTTCTGGAGTGACTGGCTCTGATGAAGTCCCTCCAGGAATTCCCTCAGCCATTGGCCTTCCAGCATTCAGGCTCAGGGCCATCTGCTCTGCATTTGTCAGAGGTGGTGGTGCAGGTCCTCCCCCCGTTTTGCGAGCCTCTGCCTTCTTTCTGTTGGCTGAGTAGTCAAATGAGAATGAACATTTAGACCCATGTCAAAAATGCTGCTGCACTGCTAGACACTGGATGCTATTTAGTTATTTATATGTCAAATGTTTGTAAAGTCAGGTAGACTACAACCATGATATGTTCAAGCCTTACCTGATTGAATTATGTTTTTATATTTCATTTTCAGCTGCTGCCATGTTCTTTTAATGCCTGCAGGATTGCACCTACATGAAAATTAAAATTAGGTTGAATAACACACTGTTCTTCCAGTTTCACTTCTGATATTATAACAGTTGGGCAAGTCACTTATATTACTAACTACAACTGGCTTCTTCAACAGTGTAATTAGATCAATGTAATAATGACTATCTCTAGAAAGTATTGGTCTACTTATTACTAATTACTTTCTAAATCCCATATCAACCTCAACCACTTGAACAATACAAGGAGACACAAGAAACTGCACTTTTAATGCTTTCAAATAAACATTATACAATTGCATGAATTATTCTTGAAAAAATATATCTTTTAAAATTTGATGTTAAATCCACTATTGTTTTATACAGAATTGCTTTATAGTTTATGCAGCATTTAATGCAATTACATCAGATTTTACTTTAAATTACGGAATTAAATTACAGTTTTTAGATTACATAGAAATTAATTACACACAACACTGTATAACAGTAATTCAAATGTAAACTTACGCATTGACTCGAGCAGCTATTTTCTCCCAAGCTAACTCTCTGTCCTTCGCCGCTGCAGCCGTGTTGCTTTTTTTTTAAAATATATGTTCGTACTCTCCATATGCTTGCATAAGCACATCCAGTTCTGCTGGTGAAAAATATGAAGACCTCTTTTTGTCTGGCGCTGTTGCCATGGTGACTCGTAATATCTGCGCTCCATTGATAATGGCTTTTTATAGTTGTGGTGCACGCGCTTAACTCAGAGTAGGTCAACTCAGAGTTGATTGATCTAAATCATTTCAGCTGTTCTGTAACCGAAAACTCAGAGTTTCCCATCTCAGGGTAAGTCAACTCAGAGTTCAAGTTTTAACTCAGAGTTGGTTGAACCTCCTTATTGAAACAGGCCCCAGGACACTAGTTGACACGTAGTGTTTGTGTTGCTCTTTGAGTCAGGTGGGTATTGACTGGCAACCGTTTGACTTTCATATCTATCAATGTTTTCTTTACAGTTTTACATACTGTGGCCCAAAAAAACAATAATGCAGTATTCTGAATCATAAATTTGTGTTGGTAGCAAATGTATTAATAAGAGAATTAACAAAGTGACGATACATTCAACAACAAAACCATCACAGGATGAACACGGCAAGACTCACGACGCTGCACACTGCAATGAAGTCGTTTGAAAACTGACCAAATGTGGGAGTGGTTACATACAACTTTACATTCACTAAACTAAAAACCTGTGGGGGCATGGGGGTTTTCAGGTCAAAATATGTCTGGTCACACTGTATCTGATCCTGATCCTGTTTGATGCTCCATTGATAGACAACACATTTGTAGATGTCCCGTCGCTGCTGGCCCAATAAAGCGTGTGTCCATCAGACTGAGGACATTGAAATTCCACATCAGTCCACCTTTTCTTGTTCTGCTTTAAACTGCTGTAACGCAGCAGTAGCTTCCTCTCTGACTTTGTAGCCGAGCAGTTCCGTCTTAAGCTCCCCGGGCTTCGGGGGGAGTTCTGGGATACTCTGAAAGAGCAAAGACAACAGGGAGAACACATTCAGCATTTCAGAAGAACGGAGGATAAAAACAACAACAAAAAAGCACAGACTGTAGGTGAGTGGGGAGCGCGGTTGTCCTCCAATCAGAGGGTTGTTGGTTTGATCCCAGGCCCGGCTAACCTGCATGTCGAGGTGTCCCTGGGTAAGACACTTAACCCCAGCATTGCTCCTGTAGCTGTGACTGCAGTGTGTGATTGTTAGTGACTGATGGGCAGGTGTGCGTGGTCCTGACATCAGTGTGTGAAAGGGTGTAAATGGGTGAGTGATGTCATGTAGTGTTAAAACACTTTGAGTGGTCAGAAGACTAGAACAGTGCTGTACAGTCCATTTACATGTGAGACAACGTGTGTCCCTCACCAGATCAGGTAGGTAGTACTGGTGCACGGCCTGAGCCCCTGCAAACATGGCCAGCATACTGGCCCCTAACATCCTCAGGTAACGGGGCCAAGACACACCTGCTGGCATCTTCACAGACCTCCTCTACCTGGAGGGAGGGGGAGGGGGGGGTTTAAGAGGTAAACAAAGTGATATGCCAGCAAGCTGAATTTTGTTTAATCTGTCTCCCTTTTATTAAGGTGCAAAGTCAAACCATGCTCTCTACTTACTAAACAATTCCTCACATTTGATCATGGGTCTGCGTTGCCATTGGCAAAGAGCACCTTTTCAGTGTCAATCGCATGCACACGTGACATAAATTACATATAGCGCTAAAGGTGATTAACTACCTGATCAGCAAATCCAGTGTGGAGGCTAACCTTGTTAGCCGTGATGTAATGTTAGAACACCATATATGAGAACATATTTAAAGACACAAACTGACGCTAGTAGGACCGTACCTTGTTTTTTCTCACTGCCTTTAAATAAAAGAGTGCAATACGAAACTAACTTTCACCATAGTGACAATTCAATCCAAAGGTCTGTCATTGGGAGCCGCACGCAGGTCATGCTGCTAGCTAACACGGAGATGCAAGACAAGAAATAGAGGTCTCACTCCGTCTCTATTTGCTGATACCATACCGGTTATACCATTCCGTGTCCCGTCGCATGTTTGATCACACATGGGTTCCGTTTATGGTGAATATCTTGTTTAATGCTTATTCAGCTTAAACGATTTTTCTATCACAACATTTTAAGGCTGCTTGTCGATGCAGGTTTGTGTATTTTCTACTGGTCCGCTTTCTCACTTGGAGCGATGCACTGTTTGTTTAAATACCATCTTTGGCTTCCGTGTTCGTCTGCAGTGTAAATCTGGGCTGTTTTTTTTCCTACATACAAGATTTAGCGCCATCTCGCGGTAGTTTCTACGATCCTCAAACAGTCGTTCTACAATACACTGTAATCCAATAATGTTAAAATGAAAAAATAGTTTTCAATAGTTTACTATGTAATCATCGATCATTTTTGCAATAATATAGTTGAACAATATTGTTAAATATGATAAATTATAGTGTTTAGTTGGAGCCGTGCAGTCCCCCTCCTGGCCAGCAGGTGGCGATAAGCCTTCACGCAACCTGCGCAAAAGGAATCATTAAGCGTTTAAATGGTCTTTGTTTTGGGAGGATTCCCAGCCCCCAGTCTTCCTATTTGAAAACTAAAGAACAAAATGTATGACAGGTACGGTAGTTCGCTCAAATACCTTCATGTCTCGTTAACCCAGAGGTGGCTCGCGGTCTGAAGACGTCTGTAGCACCGCGTAGCGTTGTTAGCTAACTGTTAGCTAAGCCTTCCGTCTTCTCGTAGCCGCGTCCATAAGTCTTTCTTTGTGTACCGTATGTGCTGCAAACTCCACACAGCTCACATCTGCAGTGTGTGTTGATGCTTTTTTTTTGGCAGCAGAATGACTGTTAATGTATTGAAATAAGTCAACAGTTAAGATGGAAGAAAACCAGTATACATCACTGACGGTACCCACGGATTATTTTCAGCAGTGGTGAGTTGGTGCTGGAGGTGGCAGGTCGTGGAAAACTTCTCATGTTATCTCCCTGACGTCTTCATTTTCATGCATGAGATGGAGAGGGAAAAAAAGAAATTTGACACACGACACCATACATACTTGTATTCTTTGTATTTACGCTTGTAGCAAGTGGCAGTGTAGTTATTAAGGGTGATAACCATTTAAAGATTAACTTGCAATAATAAACTTGATGATGCTGCATTATCTACTCTGTAGCTGTCTTGACAAATTTGCATTATATTTCTTACAAATCTGACTGAACAGTTATTACACCATCAGTTGCTACAGGCTTTATGCACATTCCTGCCGTGATGCAAGAGATCTCTGGACCTGTAGTGGACTTCCTCTCCTTCCACAGTTTGCACATTGATTCCATCGTGGTCGGTTTTCACCGCGTTAAACCGACCCGTTTTGTGGATGCAAAAAAGTGTCGTAACGTGAGAAGCTCAGAAAAATCGGGGGGGAATAAAGGGGCGAGGAAAGGTACCGTCGGAGCTGAATGAAATGCAGAGAATACAAAGAGGTGTATATCAGCGCATGTGTGTTTGTAAGTATCGTGTCTTGTACGTTTGCCTCAGCCACTTCTCCACGCACCCCATCGAGCACCAGACATAGTCTGTCCTTTCTCGCTTTGTCCGGGTCCTGTTTTTTTTTTTTTCTCCTTTGGGCCCGCCTCCCTTTTCCTTCTCTCTTTAACTTTGACCTTCCTCCTCATCTCGCCTTCGCTTGTGCACCCTCTGTTTTCCAGGTACCAGTCCAGCCAGCAGCACCCCGAGGCGCAGCATGTGATGTCTTATCACAACATGGGCCACTACGCAGAAGGGCCCAGAGATGACCTCGTAATGGCCGAGCTGTCTGTCCACCGCGATCCGCCCGTCTACCAGGAACCTTTTTACCAGAACTATAACCCGCCGGCCCAAAATCACTACCAGGACCTGAGCTACCAGCCGCACGCCAGGGAGCAGCTGCAGCATCCCGCGCACCTGCACCACCCTCAGCACCAACAAACCATACAGCAGCTGGAGCCGAGTGTTCAGCACCAACCTCAGCCGGCTGCCCCCTCCCAAGGTACGGAAGAGCTTATTGACCCGAGTATTTATATATATATAGATATGACGTGACTGCAGGGGATTTCTGTCCAAGTCATGGCATCTCGACCGACCAAGTACCAATTACAATACATGTATAGTTTATTACTCCATTATTGTATTCACACAATTTGATACGAACTCGGATAACAGCAAATGCTAATAGAAGTCCACCACGACAATCCATTGGCTCACAAGTCCTTTGTGGATGATTCCTACATTTTCCTCCTGGCTGACTCAGCTGCGACGCCGGTGAAGAAGAAGAGAGGCCGGCCGCCGAAGCAACCGGTCGAGGACGGCAAGACGCAGGAGGAGGAGAACGAGGTCGAGGCCGCCAAGAAAGCCAAGAGGGCCCTCAACCGCTTCAACGGCATGTCGGTGGCTGAGGTCATGGCCAAAACGCTCCCTGACGTCATCGCCTACAATCTCGACATTCTTATAGTAAGTTATTTACATCCTTTTTTTTTTGTTTTTTTGTTGCAAGTAGCGAATGGGTTTCAATTGTACAGAAATGACTTCCACACACCGTTGAAAGCTTTCAGTCACAAACGACGTGTGATTTTCCCCGTCTGTTGCCATGGTAACACCTTCATGCTTCTCCTCAGATTGGAATTAACCCAGGACTATTGTCAGCCTTCAAAGGACGCCATTATCCAAACCCGGGAAACCATTTCTGTGAGTGGAAATCCAGTTTCACGATTGACTGCAGCAATTAAACCGCGTCCTTGGTTTTTTTTTTAACCTCGGGTCCGTCGTTACAAACGCTCGCTGCACAAGCTCAGATCTGTTCAAACTTATCATTTCAAATCCATGCGATGAGATTTGAAAAGGTCCAGATACTTAGATGCATCATTCTGAATTACAAAGAGGTTTTATGAAATGATTTGTTTTGTGTGTAGCTGTGGGAATGATTTTTTTTCAGCATTTAAACTCCAGTGATTCACTGCAACCAGCAGACAATGAGCACAGGGAACTTTTCTTCTTTATAACCTTGACGTTTATTAATGTTAAGTCAAGTTATGCTTGAAAACGAAGCCGCTGAATTCCGCGGAGCAGACCTGGCTAAACAACGTCTGACTCCTTCCTTCTTTCCACCTGCAGGGAAATGTCTGTTTCTCTCCGGTCTAACCGACGAGCAGCTCAACTTCATGCACGACCAAAGCCTGCCGGAGAAATACAGCATTGGCTTCACCAACATGGTGGAGAGGACCACGCCTGGCAGCAAGGACCTCTCCAGGTGAATTTCATGAAAATTGCATCGATCTTCTAAGTTAATGGAAGCGGCAGCATTGCGACAGAGGAGTTCCAAATAAAGTCCCTGGAAGCAAACCTAGATAATGTTCCTCTGATTCTGTGTTTTTATCCCAGTAAGGAGATTCGAGAAGGAGGTCGGCAGTTACTTGACAAGCTGCAGAAGTACAAACCGTTAATTGCAGCTTTTAATGGGAAAGGTACACTTACTTATTGCAGCAGCAAAATACTGAACTTTGAAGTGTTCCAGTGGCTTATGCGTGGAGCCATTGGGCGAGGTCAGCGGCGCGTTGACATTTCTTGCTTTCTTCAGGTATCTACGAGATCTTCTGCAAAGAAACCTTCGGGGTGAAGGCAAAGAATCTCGACTTTGGGCTGCAGCCGTACAAAATCCCAGAAACTGAGACGGTACGTTGAAGCAGCGCCTCTCAGAACGCGCTCAGCAGAAAACCCACGACCAGCACGCTCAGGGCATGCTTCGCTCCCCGCAGGTCTGCTACCTGATGCCGTCCTCCAGCCCCCGCTGCGCCCAGTTCCCCCGCGCGCAGGACAAGGTCCACTTCTACATCAAGCTGAAGGAGCTGCGGGACCAGATGAAAGGCCTGATGCCCAAGATCGAGGTGGAGGAGACGCAGTACTCGTTCGACCTGCACTTAGCGAAAGGTGAACGCTCCAACTCCGCCTCTTTCTGTGTCTTATTGGTGGCGGCGTTTTTCACGTCTCGTAGGAAGATCTCACTCCTTTTGCGCTTCCCTCTTTTCTGCAGAGGACGCCAAGAGGATGGCGATCAAAGAGGAGCAGGTGGATCCAGAGTACGAAAGCTGTGGCGAGCTGCGTGGGGACGCGAGGCAAAGCAGCAACTCCACCTACTGAGGGAGGCCGAGGGGGGGGGAGCCAACGGGCCGGTCTGCAGCAGCACACAGGTAGCGAAGTCGCCACGTCGTTCTCAGCAGGTTTACACGATGGAATCGCAGTTTCAGGAGCATGAACCAAGATCCAGAACAGGAGGAGAAAAAAACGCCTTTTTATAGGGGATATGTCATCAGATGAGTCAAAAAGTTACAAACACAAAGGTGAAATCCATGCACGGAAAATTAAAGACAAAAGCTAAAGTATTAAATAACCCACCTTGGTTAGATGCCCTCAGCTGGGTCCCAGCATGTTGGCGTCCTCGAACGATTCAGCCGCTTTCTGAAGGCTTTTCTAACGTTTCCTTTCTTGTTGATCGTTACATTTTGCAGTGCACGTGTCACCCTGATCTCACTCTCCAACGCGACAGTGTGTTGATTTGCTTTAAAACGACGATCTCAGCCCTCCTCGAGGTACCGATGGTCCCATTAAAACATTTTGGGTGGTTTTCCAGAACTGCGCGGCTCGTCTCCTCGGGTTGGCACCGCGGCGTCTCGCAGACCTCGGACTTTGTAGAGCGGTCGGCGGGACGATGCGACGCGGGACCTGCTGCAGCCCGGAGAAGGTTCGCCCAGCAGACACCGGATATCAGCTGTTACAAGTAGCATGACACATCGACGCGGGGCGAGGAGCCTTCTGGTGACTAAAGAGAGGTCCTTCGGTCTCCCGAGGCCTCGCCGTGAGACGCACAATGAGAGGAAGTGCCCGCCGCGGTTACATTTTCTAACTCTCAAACAGACTGCATGTTTTTTGGTGTCATTTTTTATCACTATTTATTGCATTTTGTATGGTACACGTGTCCAGTGACTTATTTTTGTATTTTGAAAGAACAACATTTTATGATTTATCAGCTGTAAAAAAAATAGATAATTGTACACGGGGGTTTCTAATCAATGATTACAGAGTTATTAAATCTCTTCTGAAGCTGGTTACGTTTTATTGTCTCATTGTCGAGGAAACACACGAGCCATCAGAACAAAGTGTCTGTGCTTCTCTCCCCGCCAGGAGCAGATTAATCGATCAGGATTCACAGTACACACGGAACACCAGGTTAAAAATGCTTTCCTAGAATAATTATGTTAATGTTCCAGCATTCAGTGCAGCAAACCGTCAACATTATTGCATTGGGTCCCGTTATCTTTGTCAGGAAGGATTCTACAGATCACTCATTCCCTGTAATTAATATCTGCTGAGATCATCTCTCCAAGCATTGAGTCTACGGTGTTAATTATATAAATAACTGACAGTTTGCATTGAATGTAAAGGAAAGTCATTAATTAATGCAAAATAACATACCTCAATGGATGGTATGCTGAGCTTTAACATTGACAGGAAGTTAGCTTTGTTGGTTTTGGACCCTGCGTTTAACTCTTGGAGGGATCCCCTGAGAGAATCTTTATCCGTGATGAAGTGGATCTAATTTAATTTGTTTACTACTGCTAGTAAATTAATCATAAGCTGCAGATCAAGTTTTAAATAGGCCCATACTTCCAAATACATATTTTGTTAGGAGCCAATCATGTACTGTGTGTGTAGAGGAAAATTGCTCCGTAGCTCTGACTAGTCTGTTGTAGTGTTAATACACCTTTTCATCTGTTTGAAACGGTCTAAAAAATACAAAAAACATCATCCTCATCACTTTCATACCCTCATTGTGTATTTCGTTTATAGATGTACATTACAGCTCTTTTACATCTTCTGATTGAATACACCATTTAAAAAAAATGTAAAGATGATCCCGCTGAACAATAGGTGCAAGTAAAATAATCCTGTTTGCTACGTCGTTTATTAATTAATAAATAAATATATATATATATATATATATATATATATATATATATACACATCCCTGCACCAAGCTGCTAACAAACCCTTTAAACATCGCCGACTTATCAGCCAATAAGGAGCCTCGCCAGCAGACTTTAAAAGCCGAGCAGCTCATACCAACTAAACCACAGGGGAGGTTCGGTTTCGTTCGGTTTTACATTTGCAGTTTAGTTTTCAGTAAAAACGCCGTATTCAAAGATGTTTATTTAATATAGATATATCAAACTAAACAATATAATGTAGGTCCCTTTTAGTCATTCTTTCTAATAGAGTGAAACATATATGTAATCCTGCACACCTACGTCTTAGACTTGGTATCGTCTGGTGTCAAAGTTGACTGGAAGGGCTGTCATGTCTTTGTTGCCTCTGTTGCTCCTCATATGGTGTGAATAGAATAGCAGGATAGATGGAAAAATAACAGTTTCACGTACAGAAGATACTCATATACACATCACCCACAACAGGTACGTCTGCGTTTTTAAATACTGGTAAAGCCGGAGCCATTTCTATGCGAGGAATCTCGCTCGACGCGAAACCATTCATCCATGCTAAGTTAGCTCAACAGCTAGCTGTTTGCTAATATTAGCTGCACTTGTGGCACAGCTTACCGAATTGCCTTTAACAATCAAATTCAGATTAGCCCCCGGAACATGAAACCTATGTGAACTCCATCAGACACCAGCACACCCGCGCATCTGCCTTCCAGCAGCGTAACGCCACTTTGAAGCGGTCTGAAAATGAAAGGCGAGCCGGTCTCCATTGAGGGTTAGCTCGCTGGTTAGCATAGCCGTGGAACAAGGTGCAAGTGTAACGTAAGAAGTGGATTCCGCCGTGAAGAATTTCCGCTGTTAGTACGCTCTACATGAAGCTGTTTTAACGTTGTTTTTGTTGTGGTATCTCCGTCGTCATCCTTTTGTTGGTTTATGTCGTGGTTTTGTCTTTTGTTGCCTTTATGTAAAATGCCCTGGCACATGCATTCAGATTCATACACTGCCAGACCCTCAATATGCTCAAACAACATGTCCTCAATTTGCCTATTGATTTATTTGATAAAGTCCAAACCACCCAAAAGATGGAAGACAAGCTGAATGGATTCCCTGTTGTCTCCCCGGAGTATCTTCAGCAGTGGTGAGTCTTCCTCCGCCACAAGGCTCGACTATCTGCAGACCTCTCGATGGCAAAGTGGGATGAAAATGAAATTAAGCATGTGTGCCCCTTTTTTTGAGTTTTGTTTTACCATTTGTGTTTGGGTCGTTACGTTACTGATGATTTACAGATCTGTGTGTATTGCTTGGTTGTAACCTGATGTAGTTTTACTTTTTTAAAAGAGGAAACGTAAAGGGAAGCGTTCAGTGGAATGATCATTTCACTCAATAGGATGTAACATTTCTTAAAGGATGTCCTTATTTCCCTAACCCTTGTTGACTGGGAACGTACAGCTACTTACAGATGTAAGTTCTCCATCTGGATTGAAAATAACACAACACTCCAGGGGGATTTATCGCCTGTTTTTTAATCATAAACATGCACACATTTTCACAACTGATACTCAAACTTCATTGGTTCCTCCTCGCTAAAATTAATGCTAACAGTAGTTTTTTAAGAACGTAGTTTGACTTCTAGTGAAACAAAACTCTCTAAATTGTCTCCAGCTAACTAAATCACACGATCAAAGAACCTGAGAAACAATACAATAACAACGTGCATGATGCATAACAAATAGTTTTAAATATTGCTAGCATGAAGGATGCTAAATATCTTCCAGCGTATGTGCAAAAGTTCACAGCACGCTTTATACATGAATAAAAACGGCGCCATCCGTTGCATTTAAGAATCTCTTAAACTAAACGATGCATCATCACAAAGCACACAGTGACACATTGTGTGCTTACACAGCCCGCGGGTCTGACTCGGTCTAACTTCACATGTTGTATTAATACAGCCCCTGTTTGTTTAAAAATCATTCCTCCTCACAGGGTTCAGTCTGCACAACAGTTTCAGGCTCTCCAGGCCCAATATTCCGGCTTCAACCATCCGTCTCACTACCCAGAGGGGCAGACGGGAGAGGCAGCCATGGCACACATGGCTTATCCAGAACCCATGATGGATCAGCAGGAACCGGAGAACCTGGCTAAACGTAATATGATCCCCTTTCAAGTCCCTCACTGTTTATAGGTCGGCTGGTTCTGGGGTCAGATCCCAGGATTCTCAATTAAGCATGAAGTGTTGACAAAACTTTGCATCATAATAGCTAATGTTTCTGTTAAGTAGTATGAACAAGTACAAGTGTATATATATTTGCTTTTTGAAACATTTTTTACTGGTATTGTGGTTTGCGTGGAGGTTAGATTTGTGTCAACACTCACTCAACCAGGAAATGGCAACGATTAAGGCAGTTCATCCGTCTGACGTCACCTCTCTTGTAGCCCCGCCCAAAAAAAGAGGCAGAGCAGCTCAACCCAAGGAACCCAAGGAACCCAAAGCACCAAAACCTCCAAAAGTCCCCAAGGCACCAAAACCACCAAAAGTCCCCAAGGCACCAAAACCACCAAAACCTCCGAAAGTCCCCAAGGCACCGAAGCCGCCAAAGGACCCAAATGCCCCGAAAGCCAAACCGGGTCGGAAGCCCAAGAAGGGCGCCGACGCTCAGGGAGACGGCACGCAAGAGAAGATCGACACCGAGAAGAAGGTGAAGAGGAAAATCGACCGCTTTAAGGGAATGTCGGAAGAGGAGGTCATGACGAAAACTCTGCCCGACCTGCTGGAATACAACCTGGACTACGTCATTGTAAGCTTCCCTGCTCGGCTGTTTGAGTGGAGTCTAATTATTTGGGTTTTTGAACGCTTAAAAAAAAAAACGTGCATCGCTTTTCTCCCCAGATTGGTATCAACCCGGGACTGATGGCAGCTTTCATTGGACGGTGGTTTCCAGGTCCTGGAAATCATTTCTGTAAGTTGTCTCATCAGAACAATTTTGAGGGGTGTAATTGTAAAATAATTATTTTTTTTTAAGTTTGACGTCTGCACCATCTAAGGTTATTTATTTTGTGAAATTAAGATTTAAAACATGTGATGGCTGGAATATTTTTTTTGTTGTTCTTTCCTCCCCCGACGTTGTAAGTTTAGCTGGATGCTGTGACCTCATTGACTAAATCTCTGCTTGTGTCGCCCAGAGAGCGAGAGAGAAATGACGAGGTGACGTTTGCATTTCAGGGAAGTGCCTCTTTCTGTCCGGCTTCACCGAGGAGCTGCTGAACCACATGCACGACACCACGCTGCCTGGCAAGTACAAAATGGGCTTCACCAACATGGTGGCCAGAGCCACGCCGGGGAGCAAAGACCTCTCAAGGTAATGTTGGAAGATGTAGCTCCAACCAGCCGAGATTCCAGGTCGCTCAAATTAGACTTTTGTTCTGACGCCGTTTTTCTTTTTGTTTCCATCTCGACAGTAAAGAGTTGCGCGAGGGAGGCAAAATCCTCGTAGAGAAGCTGAAGAAGTTCAAGCCTCTTATTGCTGTTTTTAATGGAAAATGTAAGCGCTCCTCTCCTCTACCACAGAGTCACAGCTTCAGTGAGATGAATCGCGAATGTTAACTGTCACATTTTCTGTTCTTCTCTCATCCCCAAAAAGGCATTTATGAAATGTTCTGCAGAGAGATGTTTGGTAAGAAACCAAAGAAACTTGATTTTGGTTTGCAGCCGCACAAGATCCCCGACTGTGAGGTGGTGAGTCCCCCACCGCTTCATTAAGCTCTAATATCTGAATGAGGTTTCTAAAAAAAAAAAGCTATTTGAAAATTAAATGCACAACATCTTAAATATTCAACCCCCCCCCCCCCCCACAGGCTCTGTACTTGATGCCTTCATCCAGCGCTCGCTGTGCTCAGTTCCCTCGAGCTCAGGACAAAGTCCACTTCTACATCAAACTGAGGGAGCTCCGAGACCAGCTGAAGGGCGTCCAGAAACCGACTGAGGTGGAGGAGATCGATTACTCCTTCGACCTGTCGCTGGCTAAAGGTAAGCACGCCGGGGGGGGGTGGAGATGGGAAGGAAGCACAAAACCCGCCTTGTAACCATTTAGAAATCATTGGCAGTGACATCGCTGCCTCCGTTTCATCCTAATTTTAATAATCCCACTAATTGCGTCTCGTCTGTCCCGTTTGAACAGAGGACGCCAAGCGGATGGCCATAAAGGAGGAGCAGTACGATCCCGGCTACGAAGACGCCTTCGGCGGAGTCTACGCGGAGAGAGGAGCCGACGGGCCCGCGGGGGCAGAAGGGTCCGGGGCGGGGGCCGCGGCGGGGGGCGAAGGGTCCGCGGCCCCCGGCCAGACCAACGGCCACTGCACGTTCTCGAGTGCAGAAAACACAGGTAACGCGGTCGGGGGTTATTAAATCCGTATTTATTTTAATAAGCAGATTACAGGCGGCTTCCCGCAGTGAAAAGTACATCAAAGGTTCTATAAACTCTGGTAGAAAAACACTGATTTCAGAGTTGAGTCGGAGGGGACAAATCCGTTTAGGGGTCAAATGTGGATTTAGTCCCAATCGGGCCTTATTGGCCATGTGTGGCCAACAGGAATATGTCTGAGAATAGAAGCCACTTGGTGGCAGTGAGTGAGAAGTTCCTGACGGAGGGTCCTGGTGTGTCTTCAGAAGGAGCTCAGGAGGCGACCACGTCACAGATCCCAGAGGGCCAGCTGCCGGACGGACAGTGGATGACTCAGTCCTTTGCGGATCAGATCCCGGACATCAGCGGGGCACCGAAGGAGCCCAGCGCGTAGCGGCAGGACTACTTCCGTCTGGTTTTCAACCGTTTGCCTTTTCTTTTTTTTCTTAGTGTCAGAGTGGAACATAAAACACACATAGATGGACTTTTCTAGTAGAACTTTTGCAGATTATTCCCTGCATTTTATTGTATTTTTTAAATCTTGTTTGTGGTCTTGCTCTAATGTATGATCATCTTCACGGCAGTCTTTTTTTTTTTTTTTTTTTTTTTTTAATATGTGAAATCAGGGACAATAATGCTGGACTGTCTTGAAGAAGGTCATGTATTTAAATGTTTGTTTACCCTTTGTACTGCACGGCCATGCAGTAAGCATAAACATCCCCCTCTACTGTTTGCACAGTAAGTCAAGACGCTTTGTTTATACGTTTGATCCATCGGTATCAGCCTTCATGATCCTGTGATTTGGGGATTTATTCAGCAGTGATGTTTTACATTCATGGTGCTACGACAAGTGATTGCTGGATGAAATCATCCTGCATGTTAGAGGCTCCTGGTCGGCCCTTCAACACAATGTTACAGGTTTCAATCTTTTTATCATCAATTTTCTTTTTGACTGTAGGGATTTTAGAATTACATTTTGTATGATTATGAAAATGTCACTCACAAGGGATTTTATGAAATGTGTCCATTAAAATGTCTTGATGATGCCTTTTCTATATTATTGGACTGCTTTTCAGTCATTTCATTGTAAGCATGTGACCGTAGCTGAGGTGGGGTTTTTTTTTAGAGAGAGATTATATTAGAAAGGAAACAACATGCAACACATTGTGTTACTCTCATAATCTTCATATGAGAGAAAGTGTGAAAAGTTGACAAAAGTCAAGCTTTTGGTCCTCGTCCTGTGGTTGTTGGGTTGCAATAATCCGAAGCGACATTACTCCGTTGGGGGTCAGCCTGCCGTGGTCTCTGGTTGGCGACCCTCCCGCTTGCGTCTCCGTGACGCCTCCGCACCCGCCGCCCTCGCTCCGGGGGAGGAGGAGGACGAGTCCGGGCCGCGGCTGGTGTCCACCGAGGACGCCGGTTCCGTCTGTTCGGCCCCTGTGAGGTCGGAGGTCGAGGAGCTGCTACAGCAGCGCTGCTCTCCAAATGCCCTGGAGAACGCAGGCACGGCGAGGTCACGGATTCGTGAAGCACATTTCAACAAGAAGGCCATTCAAAGTGCTTTTTTTTAAAACATGACTTTGCCTCCTTCGCGTTGGAAGCTCGTTACCTTTTGGCGAGTGAGAAGATCACCTCGACGGGCAGCAAGAGGAGGCTCAGAAGAGACATCAGCAGCCTCACGGGGAGGAAGTCGGTGACCTGAGACCCCACCCGAGTGTCTCCATGGTGACCGTCCCTGCACGCCTCCCACAGCACTAACACACACACACACACACACACACATGTATGGATGAGCCCGTGGGACAGTTCATGTCTGTGGCCTTCACAGGAAGTCAAACGTTCACCGCATTCACCTTCAGCGATGCATGGCGGGAGATTCGCTGCGACCTTCAGCCGGCGGCGATCTCCTCGCTGAGGGTTTTGTCCGTCCAGCAGCGTCTCCTGGGACAGACCCGGCGGGACGCCCTCTGCTCCGAGCTCACCTCGTTCCCTCAGGAAGAGGAGAGCGTCCCTGTAGCCGTTGTGACAGATCTCAGCCAGTGTCTGTCAAGCACAAAAGTGGCTTTTTTTTTTTTTTTTGACTACGTGTGACAGAGAAGCCTGGTAGAGATTCCATCTCTAAAGGCACCCACCTCGGGTCTGGGAGGGAGGAAAGACGTACAGATCCGGTGCACGTTCCCCGTGTTCACCTGGATGCTCACGTTGCCGTAGTGCACCTCGAAGAAGTTGAAGGTCCCCTCTCTGGGGCAGATGTCGCTCTCGCCGGAGAAGGGCGCGATGGTGACGGTGTTCCTCCGCTCGAACAGAGGCATGTTGTTGCTGAGGGCTCCGTCGATGTAGCGCTGGAATCGAGAAGGAAACCCCATGGACGCGTTACATTCGGGTTGATTGATTTAAAAAAGAAACGCCTCCGTGGTCGTGAGGGTTTGATTACAGGGGCTTGGAAGAATTCCACGTGTCTACTCACCACCCCGTGGAAGGAAGGTGGGATGAAACCGCAGTAAACAGGGAAAAAGCAGCTGCACATCAGCGCCTGCGAAGGCAAGACGAGGAGATCCAGAACAAAACATGACGTATCGCCACAGTGTGAGGTTCCTCCCTCCTCCTCCTCCTCCTCCTCCTCCTACCTGAATGAGATCCTCTCTGCTTTCAAACTGCGACACCAACACGTTCCTGCGGTCGGGCAGCCTGGTGAGAGACACGCACAGCCGGCCGGAGGCCCGCAGGTGTGCGTCTGCAGGGAGCTTCTCCAGCAGGGAGCGGACTGTCCGCTGCAGGCTGAAGGTCGGGTGGAAAACCCCCAGAGTGTGTCTCCTGGCCTCTTTGGCCACGGTCAGAACATCAGCAGTGAACTCCTCTGAGGAGGAAGGTGGAGCAAAGTCAGAGTCCGGAAACAACAAGTCAACCTTTTAATAGAACCCGTTTACAGTTTCTCCATCATTCACTGATTTCATCCCTTATCATGCGATAACCAAAACTATTGGTTCTCAAATTCTCCTCCTATTCTCTTTAGTTCAACCGAGGTTGCAAAAAAAAAAGTCGATATTTTATGTTCTGCAACATCGGTGCATGAGAGGACAGTCGGTGACGCGTGTTTTTCCTCGCTGGGCCTCCCTCCGCTTTGAACTCCACGTGACCTCTGGAGTTTGCTCACACTATCGCATGAACTGGGAGTGTGACATTACTACCAGCACAAACAACAGCACGGGCTCTGAGATAACAAGTCCCTGACATTTCTGAATGGCCAGGCACTACAGGAGGAAAAAACAACAACAACCACGTACTGTACATCACATGGCATCAACTGCAGCCTCAAAGCTCACAAGGAACAAACACTGCTGTGTGGGTCGGTGTTTTGGTTTTTTTAAACTCACCGATGGGGATCCCAACGGTGAGGGCTGCAGCCACCAGACAACCAGACGACGCCCCACAGATCTTGGAGGCTCCGTGAACCAGCCGAGGGAGCCGCTCCAGCACGCAGCTCAGGGCGCCCAGGTGGTAGACGCTCCTGAAGCCGCAGCCCGCGAAGGAGATGTTCCACTCCTCTTCCCAGTTGAACATCTTTCTCAGAGGAGCTCTCCACCCGAAACTCAGAAGCCGCTGCGTGACGCCTGCGCGCTGTCTGCAGTCATCTCTCAGAGTGCAGCAGGTGCATTTGGATTCCTATTAATACTTACTGAGGCACAGTGTGCGATGGACAGGCCCCCCGGTGGCTTTGCGTTGTTGTTACATAACTCACTCGACTAAAATGTCCCATGTAAACAAGGCCGAGGTCACTGAACTCACAATATGTTATAAGGCAGCTGTATGACGTGTGATGTTGATTCCTTAACTTACTTTCGTAACCAACGCTCCGACCGGCCGACCCTGGTCCTTTGCTCAGCTTCCAAAAGACAAACTCAAAATGGTAGAGAGCCGGAAGACGGAGGTCGCACATAGATAGGATCTTATCTCAAGAAAAGTAGTTCTGCAGCTCACTGCAACTTATCAAGATGTAATTCATTCACTGATTTGCGGTGACATCACAAAACACAGGATCACTTTGTATGCATTTATTCTTCACTGCAACGTTACATTTACTTCACTGGGACGTAATGATTTACAGCTTTTGTAAACCCTGCTTGATTAGAGTTTTTGTAAAAACAAATATCTCCTGAGTTTTTGCTAGCATTTGTAGATATTCAGGCATGGTGAAGCTATTTTTTTGCAATTAATTATAAGACGAATAAGGCCTCAATGTTTTTACAAAAACTCCAATCAAGCAGTGCTTACAATGGCTGTATATCATTACGTCCATTTCTTCATTTTGTGGGTAAAACATTAATGATATTAAATTCTTCCCCTGGCTTAGTCTTGGCTATTATTGAGTATTTCACAGTATATTCGTTGCAAATGTACATTCTTTTGTTCCACGTTACACCCACCAACGTTTCCTCGACGCGGCCCGTGTACAGTTTAATTAAAAATAAAGAAAAATCGAAGGACACTTTCAAGCTGTAGTGGTCGACCGTTTATCGCAGCCGCACTAGGACGTATTGTTATCTTGCGATCTTTCATTAATTAAATATATTGTCTTGAACGTATCTCTTCATACGTGGCAGTGATTTAGCGCTCACTCATACGATCGTAATCGCTGCAATGGATGTATGATGCATTTTGAACATTTTCACCATTGTGTTTACGAATGTGTGACGAATCAGGTGACGGAGGCAGACAACCTCTGCCGCTGCGAACACAAACGCGCACGCAAAGCAGTTCACCGCCAGAACGCTAGGTGGAATCACGTTTTTGGTTGAAGAGAGTGACGTCATTGTGTGTCCAACTCGTTGGTTTGTTTATTTTTAAATCATTTCATCGCCTTTTTTCGCGGACATGATCGTCCCGTATTCTTATATAATTTATATACTGTAGCGTGTCTTAAGTTCCTAAATGTGTATATGGTTCTGATTACTCTGTTATTTGGGCCAGGGTTCCGGGGTAATGTGTGTAGTTTTTGGGGAACACAGGAAGTGGGAATTGCGGGGAGTTGTAGTTCTTATTGGTGTGTAGAGAACCGTGGTGTTTTTGGGTGGCGTGGCTGTTAACAGTCAACAATAAACCCAGGTAATGATAAACTGGCTCTTTATTGGCACAGAACGTTACAAATTCTTCGTTTAAATGATGGCGCAATTATGCTATGGAAACCGGAAATGTGAAAGGATGTAGTTAACAGACCAATCACAGCCTTGCGTTTCACTGAAAACGCAGAAGCATAAACTGGGCTAGCCTGCCAACACAATGTTATGTTATGAGCGAGCTGACCCTACCAAGATGGCCGGCAATGCGGACGAAACATCCAACCTTTGTATGTATATATCTATGGTTCGCAGTCTTTTCCCATTGGCTGGAAACAGTCACGTGGCAGGGGAAGTTTGCGCGTGTTGTTGTATCCCAACACCCAGCCGCGTAGCACCCTGTCAGACAAACGTTTAGTTAATAATATAGAGATATAGACACATATATGTATATATAACTATAAAGAAAAATGGATATCCCGGTGGTTGACTTTGCCGCGTGGAGCCTGCGCAATCGAAACATCTCTGACGAACCGATCCACACCGTGAAAGAACAGCTGGAATCCGCGTTCACTCAAGTTGGTTTCGTGTTTCTGAAGAACACCGGGATCACGCAGGAGGAGGTGAGAAAAGGAAAATCAAGAGTACCTCTGTTTAGTTTGTGGCAGATGTACTGCAATCACAAAATACCAGTAGGAGCTAGCGCGCATCAGCCATCCGCTGAGGCACTTCCGGTTGCAGGTTGCCTTGCACGATTTGCGCTATTCCTCTCTCCAAAATAGTAGTACCACTCTGAAAAGTACTGCCCTGCAGGCACAAGTCATACATTCACATGCTTACTTCAGTAATACGTTAAGAATCGAGTCTGTTTTACTATTATGTTTTTGGACTAATATGAATGGTTTCATTTGACTGCTGCACATGTTTACGGTTATACTGGAAGTTAGATATTAGAAGTCCTTCATTTAGTGTTTTCAGATTTGGTTCGGGATCTGTAAAAGTATCGAAAGTTGAGTAGAAGTATAACATCGTGCAAAGGTATCTTGAGTTTTTGTATTTTGTGCTGGATGGCTCTGACAGGTGGATCGTATTATGGCCGTATCCAAGACGTTCTTCCTGCAGCCAGAAGAAGTAAAGATACCCTTCAGGAGGGACAGCTTCGACGTAAATCCCAACCACGGCTGGGTGCGTCTGGAGGTCGAGAGGTCGGAACCCGAGAACCACACAAACCCACCTCTACGCTGCACACTTTGGTCTTTTGCAAAATTAAATAATGGCTTGTTTGTGTCTAGGTTGAATCCCAGTTGTCCAGAGGACCTGAAGGAGTCTTTCAACGTCACTTCAATCAGTCCTGACATCGTAATGACTCATTAATGTTTGACAGAAATTGATCCCCCTTCATTAAATGAGTCCGGAGGTCAAAAGTATGAGTTCCTCTAAAACCAGTCGAAGTAGTGTTCTCTTTGCAGCCTGATTAACTGCACAACACCACTACACCTTCACCCGAGAGTAGAGGTCCTTTTTTAAAATCGTTCACTTGATTCCATATATTTGCTCGCTATACTTTAAAATGAATTAATTATATTAAATCAGCGACCGTGTCAGCTGAAATGAGCCCGCGCTCCTCTTGTAGAAGTGGCCATCGGGTGCTGCAGAAGACTTCCAGGAGACCCAGACGTCTTTCTTCCGGCGCTGCCGCCAGCTGAGTCTGCGGGTGCTGAGGGCGATGGCTCTCAGCCTGAGTCTGGACCCGCAGGTGTTTCTGAGCGCGCACCGCTTGATAGGTGGTACGTGCACTCGAACCCCCAATGAGCCAGTAGAGCTTGCCTGGTTGCTGCAGATCATCCCACTGTTGTTGTTGTTGTTGTTGTTGTCACTCTCCTGTTGCGGTGGTGACTAACCCGTGCTGCTGTGCCTCCTGCAGATGAAGGGAACGGCACCACGCTGCGGTCTCTGTACTACCCGTCAGTCGACCACGACAAGGTGAAGGAGCGCCAGTTGCGATGTGGGGAGCATTCGGACTACGGCAGCATCACCCTGCTGTTCAGCAGCTCTGGGGGTCTGCAGGTAACGCTGCCGACGTGCAACTCCACAATTACCCCCCCCCCCCACCCACCCATCGGGGACATTCGCTTTGGGGCCGTGTGAGGAATGTCTGGTTGACCTTCAGGTGCGGAGGCGTTCGGGGGAATTCATCGACGTTCCCTACGTGCCCGGAGCGGTCCTCGTCAACGTCGCCGACCTCATGCAGCGCTGGACCGCCGATCGCTTCGTCTCCGTGGTGAGTCGGGATCACATCCGAATGGAAAAAGGGGGGTGGATTTAAGTTGAAACTGGTATGAATAGGAAGGAATAAAGTAACCTGGAGTCTGTCCGCTCCCCCTCAGGTCCACAGAGTCAGGCTGCCTCCTGTTGGAGACTCAAGCACACGTCAGTCTGTGGTCTTCTTCGTGCACCCGGATGATGACGCTTTGATCACCTGCTGCGACGGCTCCAACAAATACCCCCCAGTGACGGGAGGCGCCTACCTCGAGGAGCGCTTCAAGGCCTCCTATGGGGCCAAATGAACGTCCTCCCGTCACGTCATTCATGCACCGCTTTGTATTACACGTCTGAGACGTCTTTTAAAAACTATTGATGTTTTCCATAATTGTGTGTGTGACTTAAAGGAGAGAAACAAAGCTCAGACCTGCAAGCTCATTCAGTTTATTGTCCACATTCAAACGGTATACAAGAGTTGGATTCCTCACACGGGACGTCAGGAGATGGACGGATTAAACTGCTCCTTGAAAAGAACACTATTAAAGTTCAACTATCGCTGGTCTGATTAATTTAAATATCAAGTTTCACATCTTGACCGTTTCATTTAAAGTGGTGTGGAGAATAAATAATGATTTGATGATTTAAAAAACCCTACACAACCCTACGCACATAAATTAACTTTGTATTTCATACTAACATGAGGACAATTATAATACATTAAAATATTGATATATTATGTATCTGTTATCAATCATTGGATCATTATGATATATGCTTGTTATGGAAGTATAAACTACATCAGAGATCTATAAATAATGATAATGGCTGTTTCAGTGTATTTCAGGAGCCCTGAGAGCTCATTTAAACCACCTGTTGAGATACATAAAAGCAGCAAATCAACTAGGAATTTGAAAGATTGACATGTTTTAAACCAACTTGTGTATAGATAATCACACGTGAAATGAACATGGTGAAATAAGTAATTAGAGCCATATTTTATTTAGCTAACTACGCAAAGTAAATGGAATATTTCAAGTTTAATGGAATGAATAAATCTTTTAAAGTATTTCCACTGCCTTCATTCACATTCATTTTCTAGACTCTTTGCCGACTGGTGTTCTGAAAATCCTGGAAAAAAAAAAAGATACACAAACAATTGGAAACATCTCAAGGCAGAAAGACGCGTGCACGCTCACTGGCGTTCACTCCAGAAGCACTGAGGTGGGCTAAGAGGGGCCCGGCACCGGCACGTCTCTCTGCTGGTGACCCGGCGGCGGCGGCGGGGGGGTGTTTCCCGCTACGACCGGTTCCACAGGTGCAGCTTCGCCTGCCGGCTCTGCAACAGAGAGTCACTGCGGGTGAGCTGCGGCAACGTGGGAAGCTCTGCTCCTACCGTCACGTGGCGATGGGACACGTACCTTTGGCTGCAGCTTTTATCCTCTCGATTTCTTCCACCGCCTGAGGAGAGGGAAAAAAGGTGCAAACGGCCCCCAGCGTCACAAAATATCACAATCGGTGAGACCACAAGCTTTTTTTAACCGAGACACACAATCTGCACAGCACAATAACATCGGGCTGCTGCTCTCCTGCACATCAATTATTCCTCATCATCTGAGGAAGTCGTCCTGACTGAGTAACTGTTGGTTTTAGTTCACCTGCTGCAGCCCGATCTTCTGATCATCGAGTTCCTTCTGCTTCCTCTCCAGCTCCTCCCTCTGCTTGAGCAGCTCCTCAGACTTCTTGTAGATGTCGTTCTCCTCGTTGACCAGATGCTGCTCGTACTCCCTCATCTCGTCCTCCGTGTAGATGGGTTTTTGATCCAATGTCTGTGCAGGGAAGTGAAGAATTCAGTAAATAGGACGAATTAAAAAAGACCAATTACTGTGCGACATGGTGGAACGAATGGTTTAGTAACTTGCGTTTCTACTGACTTTTATTTAATCCAGTTCCAAGTGGCTCTCTAACGGATACGGAGTTCATATAAAACAAAGGAACCGATTGTGGCCCGTCTCGAGTAAAGAGACACATTTCTTAAAATGTTTCACTTGCCTCCCACTCGTCTTTTTCCAAGAACTCCTCCTTCTGAGTCGCGGCCATGAACTCGCTCAGAGACACCAGTCTGTCTTTGTTGGTGTCCACCTGAGCAACATCAACGCATCTCTCAAATAAATGCACTTGACCCGGAAGAACTATTCATTCAGCAGGAATTTTTCACATTAGGCTCAAATTCTCCATCAATCGCAAATCAAGAGACATCTCACACACACACACACACACACACACACAGAAATGGATTAATGGAATAAACTTGTAATGTTCTAGTCCAGGTTTGCGCTGGCTGCACTCGAGGGAGGACAGCTGACCATCACTGTGTCAACAACACAAGGGAGAGGCCTCCCCCCCCGCTCCGTTGTCGTGGTGACTCGCCTCGTTCATGACGTGCTCTCTCATCCGCAGCCTCTCTTCCTCCATCTCAAACATGTCGTCTTCTTCGTTGCCCGGGGTGTACACCTTCTCCAGCTTTGAATACAGAGCAAACGCACATTTAAACCCCAGGTGGGGTGGGGGGGGGGGCTTGAGCCTCACACAGTCAGACCTGATGATCACGGTAACATAAACACCTCTTTGGTGAAGAGAGCCTCGAGCTCGCTCTCATCCAGGAAGCCGTCCCCGTTGCTGTCTGCGAACACAAAAAGCAGGGACTGGGATGAGCGCCGTGACCCCATCGAGGGGGCCACGCCTCGCAGGTGCATCGCCAGCGCCATTGCATAGGTTGTAGAATGGAGATTCAATGAGGTTCCCCCCCCCCCCCCCCGCACCTCCCTGGTTACCATGTATTTTGAAGAAGGTCTTGGGGTCAAAGTTGTCTGGGTCCAACCCGTCGGACTCCTGCCACACCTCCTTCAGCTGGTCTTCGCTGCCCTGCACACAAACACAGCCGATGTCAGTTCCCCCCGGAGCACAAACCTCCTGACTCCTGTTCCGTTTTAACGAGCCTCCCATTTAAATAACACCTGACTGCTGTTTTTTTTTATTTTTATTTGCACCATTATTTTTCAGAATATTACAAGCAGTCCCTGAAATTCTAACCGTCAGCGAATAACTTCTTAGTTCCTCCCCCTCCTCCTCCTCCTCCTCCTCCTACTTGGGGGAATGAGTGGTAATCTCTGCTCGTGTTAATGGAGCCGTCTTACAGGGTGGTTCACTTTGGGATGCTCGGCGTGCTTCTTCCTCATCTCCTCGTAGCGCTGCTCCTCCGCCCTGCGCTCCTCCTCGCTCATGTTGCTCAGGCGTTCCTTCCTCTCGTGCGCCTTCACCATCTCGTACTTCTTGAACTCGTCGTGGCGGCTCTGGTCGTAGTTCTCCAGGTCCACGGTCGCCTGCGAATGGAGAGCAAGCGGCGATGGGGGGGGGGGGGGGGGGGGGGGGGGGGGGAATGTACCGTAGCACGAGTATTATTATTTGTGGGGACGCTTTATTTTTATTGCTTTATTTGATAATGCCTGACGCTGTTCTGTTGAATCAATATGTTGCGCAATATGCTGATTTTATTTTTTTCTTTATCCAGCATCTGCTGACGGGTTTATGGGTTCACACGGACCGGAGTGCAGCAGTAAAAACAGTGAACTCCTGGCTGCCTTTTACCGACTGGATGAGGCGTTCCAGATCCTCCACCTCGAAAGTGTGCGGGTTCCGGTGGTTGAGGTGGTCAAACTGCTTGAGCAGGGCCTGGTGGTCCACAGTCCGGCCTGCAGGGAAGGGAACCATGAGACCTTCGAGTGTCACTGTCACAGCGGCCACACGCGGTGGGAAGTTAATATGTGAAACCGATCTTTTACCTTATTTTGCATTCACAAACAGGAGATTGTGTCATTCAAATCAGGGAGGGGAGGGGGGGGGGGGTTGTTCTTTGTCATGAGCTTATCTGAGACATTTTGTGCTTCAGTAGTTCTTCAGCATATAAACTGACACTCAGCCAGGCAAACAGTGGCTTTGTTTGCCTTAGTTTCAGCTCACATTTACACTGGGAAATTGTAAAGTAAGAGTAAATAAATGTAATTCTAAGCGCGATGGCGAGGGATTTGAATGGTTGGATTCAACGCAGTTTCCTCACGTTCTGCACAACTCCTTTTTAAGAGTAGTGACTTTGACTTCTGGTCTTTAAGTACATGTCGTGTTATTTTGGCATCCAGTGTCAGTAACTGTTAACTTCCGTATTACATCATGTTCCTCGGGTTCAGAGCTCTTTCCTCTATCTGACGCCTATTACAAAACGTCTTGGGCAATTTAAAAAAAACACATCATCAGCGAGACGTGGCTGATGCTTACCGTTCCCCCCCTGGATGTCCTGCTTGGCCCTGATGAGCATCCGCAGCCTGCCCATCTCCTCCCGCTTCAGCTCGTCCAGCTTGGTCCGAAAATTGTGGTGGACAAAGTCCAGCTCTTTGGAAAGTTTGCCTTGCTGTGTTCAGAAAAATCCACACGCACAGATCAATACAAAGTGTGTGTGTGCGTGTGTGTCAACGAAGAAGATCGTGGCCGACGCACCTTGATGTCGTCCATGTTGGCATTTTTGAGCTTTTCTTTGAAGTGGGGGTCTTTCTCGAGAAATTCAATGACTTCCCGGAGGTAGCGGTCGTAGTGCAGGCCCGTCTCCTGAAGCAAAGGCCCAAAGCACACATCTGGGTTTGTTGACAGAGGACTAATGAATATTCAGTTTTAACGTTTCTAACACGACCCCCCCGGGGGCCACCATTGAAAAACCTTTGGTCTCACGCAACCCTTCCCAATGACGACGAATTTTTAAAAAACGCCATTGCTCAAGAAACAACAAGAACTCATATTTACAGCCGACCTTTCCCCCAGACTCTCCACGTGAACCCCCCCCCCCCCCTTGCTGAGACACTGTAAACCCCAACAATTCCCGCCTGAGAGGTATTTGGTGCAATTAGCTGTGAGACGCAGCTTTTAAACGTGCCATTGACTCACAGCACTGCGCGGTGGCTCCATCTCCTCCTTCAGAGGCTGTTCTTTGGTCTTGTCCTTACTGATCGGCACGGACTGGACACACAGCCACAAACTCAGCAGAACCAGCCCACAAGGGGCCATGACCCTGCGCACCACCATCTTGCAAGCCACACGAACAAAGAAGAATACAAGTTAATTGAGTAAATCATTCGTTTTGTCGTTTTATATAAACATGGTACACATCTGTCTGGTGAGTTTTGATTTTTTAATATAACTTTTTTTCCCCCTTCCTATTAGCAGGCGCTTTGTGTTTAAAAGAAAGAAGGCGTGCAAAGTGCTTCACCTGGTGACAATGTGGGATGATGTTCTGCAAGTTGTACTTAATCGCAAAAAGCAACTCTCTGCCACATGCAAGGCACGTGTTTCAGTGGACAAAGACGCCACGAGCTCCCGTTAAAGCTGTTCTTCTCCCACGTCTTTACACCGACTAACACGCACGCTCAGTGTCACTAAGTGCAGACGGCGGCTAGTTAATTCATTAATTCGTTGTGCCGTAGCTGTGGGGGAAAAAGCTACAAAACAAGCCATACGTACGTGGTCAACTGCACGAATTAATCTTACTTACTTCGAGCTTTCGCTCCTCTTAATCTTCACCGCGCTCTGCCCGCTCGGTTCGCCTCAAAAGTGCCTGAGCTTCACCGCAGCTTGTCTACAGCTGTCATCCGCCACCGGTACAAGCCTCCTGAGGCCATAACATACGGAGACGGAGGGAGCAGGGGGGGGGTGGGACAAAGGTCGGGATCACCACGGCAACGCCCCGCCCACGGCGCTCCTGGTTGGGCGGAAAAAGGGGTACCTTTTTTCTCGGCGGAACCGTCGCGTTGAGAGCCGACTGGGCGCTGGACCTGTCAGTCAAATAGTGTAACAACGCCAGCCTGTGGATTAAGGTGCGTTGAGCCGAAGTGAACGTGGCGTTCACGGACCTCGAGTTAGAGTTCGATGTAATCACATTTTGCGATCAAACAATTAGGGGAACAATAAAAACATTGTGTTTCTAAAGTATTATACTTTTTAAAGATGATTATGTCGTGATGTAAATGTGCATATACTAATATTTTCCCCTAAATATCGTATTAAATCTACATACCTGAGTTACTTAAACACACTGAACTCATCCTGAACTCCCTCCGCACCGACCTCTCTGAATGCACACGAGCAGCTCCGTCTCAACGCCGAACACTTCCGCCCACACGGTGGCGCTGCCTCCCCGTTTAATCTGCTCCTGCGGTCCCCTCACGGTGTGCAACCGAAGCTCCATCCCAACACCACCTCAACAGGAACTGACGTCTCTTCGGTGCAAGTGGATGGAAAGAAAAAAAATGCAGCTGCAGGAAAAATGGCTCCAAACACCGCACCGCTAAAAGGTAACAAATCTACCCGTTTCTTAACAGTAAATGTCTGCGTGTTAAAGTTTTAGTCTGCAGTTGCCCGAAGTCCGTGGTTGTGGCTCCGTGGTATCCGGCCGTCTCAAGGCGTCGGACCCGCGCGGCGCAGAAAGCAGTTGCCCGGGTACTTTTTAACTTATTAAAAATAAGTGCGGAACGGTCGTGTAACTCGTTTCCTTGTTGTCATGTTCAGCTTTAGGTTTTTTTTCGCGTTGCTTTTGAGCGTCGTGTTTTCCTGGTTGTTGTCGCGTAATGATTTTGGTTAGCGGCTAACTTAGCATCCAAAGTAAGTCCAAGAAAGTTAAAGTTCCAACGGCGAGCAAACGCATCCCAGAGGTGGCTAGCTGGTTAGCTTGATTAACGTCACTTTCTCACGAGTCACTAGTTCTCTCGTGTTAACAAACAGCTGGGTGATATTTTAGGATGTGTAACAAAGTGTGTGTGTGTGTGTGTGTGTGTGTGTGTGTGTGTGTGTGGCGGCTTATTGACATTTGTCAATAAGTTATCGATATCATTTTGGAGTCACGTGAGCATCTGCCGACAGGTTAGCTAACGCTAGCTGGCCAGGTTGTAGAGATGTTTAATGTAAACCCTGTACTTTGATCGGCTGTGCGGTGTAACATCTGCACCTTTGCACAGCTATTGATATATGAAGGAAACGCTCTCAGTCCCACAAAGTCCCACAAATGGTTTAAGTCTATTAAAAACTAGAGTGCGGTACACACATGAACCCAGAACAAGTCGGTCTCATAGCTGTTGTTTCAACAGAAATGGAAATTATTGAACTGCCACTCTTGCTAAATAGTTGCTAAATATCTTTCCCAAAATATTTTTTGAGTTGTTCTAAAATATGTGGAACATTATTTACCTCTGACGATTTGCTGCTGCCATTTAACAATAACAATATGGCACAATAAGATGCTTTTACAGTTCAGAAGCTACCAGAAGGGAACGTTAAACTTTCATGTCAAGGGATTCAAAAACACTTTCAAACCATCAAGGCTCATCTGTTACAAACTGTCACTGAGACCACCGAGTCCTTAAGTCATTTCACAAAGCATTCTCACGGCTCCGCGAGCTGTTGTTCCTCTGAATTCTTAAACCGTAGTGATGTCATTTTGAATTGAACCCTTTCCAGGACCCGAGCAACGCCGTCCTCGGCCACGGTGCAGTGCAAAGAGTATTTGGTCTTGGCTGCCGTTATCTGTTCTTCCAAGTGTGGCCTTCCTTTTCTGTATATCTCCTCATGCCTTTCATGGACTTTAAGAGCACAACAAACCTTGATCCTCTATCTTCTGCTTTTAGTTGTGCTTTGGGGTATTTCAGTATGAATTGAATCTCCTTTGGTAAAGCGGTCTTCCCTCAGTTTCAGCTACTGTGTGTTGGATTATGCAGTTATTTAGATGGCTCTGTTTACATACAGAACCAGGAAGTAGCTACTGTTTGTTGTCACGCTCAGTTTGTTACCCTGACGCTTAGCAGTTAAGTCTCAGGCCTTTCCGCTATAGAACACTTTTATTAGGACGCTTCAGTGTGACGTGCGATTTTAATCAAACTGTGAGCAAAATCTACAACACACAGATACAACCTTTTGGTCAGAACACGATTAAGACACTGTGACCTTTTTAAACGCATTTAGTGTCCCAAAGCTGTGTTCTTTGCAAAAGTTGGCACCAATCTCCCCAAGTCAAAATGCCCAATGAATGCAGCCACATTGTCTCTGCACAGCTGATAGCACAATCTTGTGCTAATGCTAAGCGAGGAAGAGAAAGCCTGGGGAGGAGAGCGAAAGACAGACCCGTTTGGGGCTGATTTTTAGAATGCCAAATTCCTTCAGCTGCACAATTGTGCTAGGCTAACCCCGAGCCCCAGCACAGCCAGCCCCCTCCACCACAATGGGGGGGGGGGGGGGGAGCTCAGGAGAGGCCGGTGACGCCTGGGGAGGGAAGGGAACTCACTCAACCCTTGGGGGCTTTGATCGGCCAATGAATGGTGGCTTTGAGAAGGCGCCGTGTCACTTTAGGGCCGCGAGATGCTCTCTGCAGCGACGTTGTTCTCAGGCCCGTAGGCGGGTCGCGACGCTCCTGCCCGACCACAAATGGTTTGTATTTTTTAGGATTGGGAGTGGCCGCTGTGTGGTGTCAAGCCCGGGGTGGTTGCGTATGAAAAGTTGGGATGGGAGAAAATAACTAACAGATTAATCAATAAGGTTACGGCAACAGTCAGTAGCTGAACACAAGGACACAGATTTGTACAATGCAAGTGGGGTGACTCGTATGTCGGCTTCTTGTTATAAATCACTTCCCACCATTGTTTGATCAAGTCTTTTCTTGTTGGTATGTGGTCAGCCGCGCTGCTCGGTTAAACAATGTCCCGGTGAACACTCGACAGGTCGCTGTGAGCGGGCCGATCCGTCCACACGTGTCCTGAGCGCGCTGGAAAAAACGTGACCTGAATGTCGACTCCAAAACACAAGCGGTGAATGCGCGACAATCGACAACTCAATAATCGCCGGGAGGCGGGTGACGGCACCAGGCCCGAAAGAGAAGATGAAGAACTACCGACATGCGATGTCGCACATTAAACATTACTTGATACAGGCTCTGTTTGTCCAGCAAATTTACAAAAGGTTTACGTCCAGTCGAATGTTTTTAAACTTTGAATCAGTTTTATTAATCCAAATGTTTTTTCCCTTTTTAGGTGCCTAAAGATCGGCTTCGCAACCCTTTAAGCCGCACTGACTTGCTGTCACACTCATGGCCGCCTCTAGTTGACACAATGGCCCAGATATCAAGCGGTAATGGGTTCAAGGTGGTTGCCCCCCAGCCGAAGGGGGTTGTGGGTAAAGAGGAAGCCCTCCGCATGGAGGAAGAGGCTTTAGCGAAGCTGCAAAGGGGTAAGAGACACACTCTTTCTGCTCCAGCGTCCGCCTCTTCCGCCGCGTCACTACCCGCCGCCACGCTTCCCAAATCGACCAGTACTGCTCCTCAGCCTCTGCCCGCTGCCAGCAGACCCGAGAAGGACCTCATCGTCTTCCCGGAGACCAAGAAGCAGGCGGAGCAGCTCAAGTTCAGGGACATCGATGTCGACAAGCTGACCAATGAGGAACTCGAAAGGCTCCTGCTGGACAAAGACTTTGGGGTCAACAGCAAAGTGTCTCGCCCGTCGTCCCTGCTGGGGTTCAACCTCAGCGCCTCCTACCCCGGGAGCCACCCCGGTAGCTCCTCCCCCTTCCACAGCGGCCAGTGGACACCTGCTCTGTCCGCCCCGGCTAACTCCAGCCTGTCCACTCCCGGCCATCGGCCCTCGCCGCTGTTCCCCTCGGCGCCGTTCCCCAAGCCCGGCGCCTTTCAGAACGGCTTCGCGCCGGCCATGTCGCCCTACATGGCGCTGGCGGGGGGGGCGCAGCCGTCCTTCATGGCCTTCTCTCCCATCCAGCCCGCCGCTGCCATGGCGTTCCCGCAGCCAGCGGTGGACCCGGAGATGGCCAAGCTGTTCGACAAGATCGCCAGCACCTCGGAATACTTGAAGAACGGCAAACCGGGCGGCACCGACGCGGACTCCCCGCAGGCGGGCCCGGCTTCGCTGGCGCCCAACCCGCCGCCCCAGCAGCCGGCCGTGGCGGAATCCTCGAGCGCGGGCCGCTTCGACTGGCTGGATCTGGACCCGCTCACGAAGCCCAGCGCTGAGAACGAGGAGGCGCCCCCCGCGTCGGGGCCCGCGGCGGCGGCGACGGTACCGGGGGTGGCGGGCGATCCCTGGGATGCCGTGCTGGAGACCGAAGGGAACAACAACAACAGCAGCGGCGGCGGCAGCGGCCCTCCCGAGGAGGTCAAAGCGTCACCGACGGGCCGCACGCAGCTCAGGAGGGCGTCAACGGGAGCCGCCGCCGCCGCCCGGTGCCACTCGCTTCACGTCCCGGGGGCCTCCGCCCAGCACAAAGCCAACCAGCCGGTAGGTTCCCAGTGAAGTGTCAGTGTGTCTGTGCGGTTTTCATGTCAGGGCTCCTGTTACTGGTTTGAAGTGGTCACATGCTTCTTGCACCATGTCAAGCTTCAGAAACATCCGAGTCGAAAATGTAACGACTTATTGTGGGTTAGTTTGCGGATGTTGTCTGTTGTCAGGTGTTTTTTTTATTTGGTCATGCATGTCTAATATCATAGAGAAAAAAACCTGGTTACTGAGATCCAGTGCCACACTGAAAATAATTAACTTATTATAATCTGCCGCTGCAAACCTTTTTGAGCGCATTATTCTTTGCAGAATAGATTACAGTTTGGTCAAAACAGATGATGGGTGAATCTTCTCTTTCCACCCAAATCCGTTTATTCAATCCATTTGAGTCTCTTACAGCTGAGAGTATACTACTGGCACGAGCAAACCTCTTTAGCCCTGCTCCCTGTAATTGAGTCCGTTCTCTGCTGTTAGCCCCCCACTGCTTCCCCCCCACAATCACCTGTCAACAACATTTAGTGATTCATTTTGCCGTTCAAGTGATCTGATTTCTTGTGATGAATGAATATTCAAAGCATTCATTTGGGACAGTGCTGTGGGCCAATGGCATGGGATGTTGTGGCCTCCCCCTTAAACTAAACAACCATCTGTCATTTGGCTTGCAGGTCTGTGTTGAGACCAGATGGGTCGTCTTAGTCAGCAGTAACACAAACTCTTTATTCAGTATTTGTTTATCCAGAAGTCGTAAGTGGGTTTTCGGGAAAAGGAGTGCGTGAAGATATTACGTGCTCTTCACACTTTTCAGTTGACCTTCTCTAAGTCCCGCCCACTTAAGGTGATTGTGTTGCTAGGTGAGGCAAGCTGGACCAACAAAAGCACGCCGAAACCCCCCCCACCCCAGCTGCGTAGCTTCGAGACGCCGACACGGACTCGGACGACGAGCCTCGCGCATAGAAATAGAACAAGAAAGGGGAGGTTGTGCTCGGTACTCGGCTCGGTCAACTGTCATGGGAGCGCGGACCTAAAAAGGGGGCGGTACTTAGGATCTGTCACTTGGCAGCCATGTGATTAGTCACCCCGTACTTCCACACAGCCTAGAAACAAGCAACATATTTTGCTTACATTCCCAAACCTGCTGTCCTGTTGGACATTGTGACTCCGACTTCCTTCTCATTGTGTTTCTCGGGGGGCCATCGTGCCCAAACATTTTGTTCTGCAGTGTGTCCCCCACACACACACACACACACACACACACACACACACCGCGGTGATGATTAACCTTGCAGTTTGGTGCAAGGCCATTATTTCCCACATTCCACACGGTGCAGGGAAACTTTCAGCATGGCCCTCCTGCGGCGGGGGAATGTCTCAGCGCTCCGTTCCAGTAGGAGCCCACGTGAGGGACTTTACAGACATTTAATTTACCTCTCATCAAAGGCAGCCCCGTCCGGTCCATACACCCCGGCCCTGTCTCCCAGGGTCCAGGAATTTCTCCTCTCCTGGGATGAAACGGCATTCGTTTACACTTGCCTGGATGTGATGTCTGGGGTTCAGGCTTTTGTTTGCCGGTCAGACAACCGACGTTGTGTAACTCGAAGCCTTTTCTAGCGCCGCATTCCTCGCACACGTCCTTAAACACTTTGAACATGCATCCATGTCGTCTGCAGCCTGCGCTAGGTTGGGATGGTTTGCGTGTTTGCGGATAAAGACGCCCTCTCTTTTTATATCAAGAAAAAATATCTGCTTCGCAACGAAAGACTTCCACTGGTTTGTTTGAAGAAAGTGTCGCCGCTTAACAAGTGTTTGTGGAGGTTTATTAGAAAAAAAAATAGTTTAAAGGACCAAAGCGATGCTCTGCTTTCTGAGCACATGTTCATTCGCATCACCGCAAAAATAAAAAAAGATTAGATGTAGATTGTCCTGTGGTTTTCCTCCCATTTCAGTGCGAGTGAAATGGAGACATTTCACCATTGTTGACCGTGGTGCGTTTTTAATGCATGATGCTCTATGGAATATAAGCTCCATTTAGAGATCAGCTGTGAGAGAAAATCCAACCGAGAGGAACGGGCTAAAAAAAGCAATCGGGGACATCCTGTCGATGAGAATCAGACTGGTCGACACAAGCTTTGATTGCGGCGCTGTGGGGAAGCAGAGCGTTTCAGTGTTTTTTCTTATTGAGCTTCCTATCGATGAGCCATGGCCGAAAAAACACGCACTTCCGTTTTTACAACAGAAACAAAACACTCTGCTGGTCCACGATGCAGTTCGTTCACACACTACGCGGCTTGGGGGGGGGGAGCAGACGCATATCTGGACCTGTGCTATTTAAGTAATGCCATAACAATCTCTGGCTGGAACAAAAAGTCCCGTCAAGCCCCCGTGGTGTTACGTCGTTTCCTGTGTCACTTCTCTTGTGATAAAACATAGTTTACAGGCAGAACGCACTCATCTGTGATTCCCACCAGGATCTCGCAGCGGGGGAACGTGGCTTCAGAGAGGCTTCCAGATCCTCTTAAGCCGCTAGACGCCGAATTAAATCCAGCCCCCCCCCCCCCCACCCCTCGGTGCACATACTGGTTTCAGTCATAATATTGGGGTTCCAAGTGTAGGCTGATATGTTTGTTTGTTTTATTACATCCCCATTAACATTAACTGGAAAGCAACCCGTAACAGTTTGCCGGGGAAACTGGCCGTGGCTTCCGTGTTGCTTTGCGTGTCGCATAACGTCACATGCTAACGGGGTCAGGCCCATGAGAGCATGAGAGGAATCACATGACCTAAATGGAAAGCGATGAGGATTCACCTGGCACCTCATGTCCAAGAACAAGCTTTCGATTGGCAGTAGGTCGGCCTAAAGTTGCCACGCCTCGCTTCGGTAGGCACGGCGTGGGCAGGAGGGTGCAAAGTCATGTGCTGCAGGCTCACGCCGACTCCACCGTGCGCCTGGCTGCTAATCCCTCTGCTCTGGCCCTTTTTTCCGGATATGAACCTGTAGGTTGGCGATAATCGGCAGTCCTGCTAAGAGCACTTATCTGCGGTCTTGCATCACCAGCGCATGCTGCTACTTGCACCTCGCTGTTTGCGAAGCACCTCGTGTGTGTTGACATCTCTGGCTTTGTGATGCTTAATTTGTGTCAAAAAAGTGTAGCTTTATTCAGTTGTTTTTTTGGGGGGGGGGTTGCGGGGGGGTTTGTGCAGGACGGTCTTCAACACCACAGGAGAAATGGGAAGGATTTGTTTGCAGTTGTAGACTGATTCCGAAAATATGTGCATATGCAAAGAGATGTGAGGTGCAGGAGCGTGCACGCTATCTGGCCATCACACGCAGAGCTGGTGTTTACGTAATCCGCTCCGATGAAACGGCCGGCTGGATTCGGGGTTTGAGTCGCGCTGTTTAAACTCGAGCGCTTTCACCGTGGATCCAAAGAGCATGTCGGCGCCCGTTTGTTTCTTCCTCCCAAAATGACCCCGCAAAAATGTTCAAACTGTACATGAGCCGCGCGAGAGCCGACAGGAGGGCCGGCATGCGCTGTGCGTGTTGCATCAGATGTCTCCTTCCCACGCAGAGTTCAAGGCCTCCAGCAGCTCTCACACCTCCGACTCGGTGCCCCCCCCCCACCGCCAGAGGCTTTTATTATCATTTAATTACACCTGAAATGTATTGGCCATGAGAGCAACGCTCCTTCAGGCAGACTTCAGGTCCAGAAGACGTCGTGTTTCCGGGTGTTGGATCCCAAACGTCTCCGTTCTGACCTTTTCTGACCTTGTTTACTGGCAAGAAACACTGGAGGCGGGATGTTGGGCGACGGATTGCGGAAACCGGTAGAAACCAGATACTAAAAGACACGCAGCTAGTAAATGATCAGATGTGATTTCAGTGCGTGACAAAACGGTCCGACTGAATTAACAGTCAGTCACTTCCGGATGGAAAGAAGAAGTTGATGTGTTTTGCGGGGGGGGGGGGGGGGGCTGGTTCCTCTGATGTGAAACACGGAACTTCTCGCATGCATGCACAGATCAATGAAGCAGTATTATCGCAGCAGACAGCTGTGGCTCGCTGAGTATTCACAATACGTGGGAATCAATCTTCATCCATTGCTGGATCCACATCCAGGGGCAGTTGATTCTGCTGGAAGAGTTCAGAATCTTTTTTTTTGCAGTTTGTGTCCAATAAAAACGCCTGAATTTAGAAGGAACAAATAACCGTACAAGCCGCTGATTTTAGGTTATTATTATAATCGCATTTATCCGTCAGAAACTGAAGTTTGATCACCGTCGAACCAAAATGTTCCACCGTTCACTCACCAATTATTGTATGGACCCAGATTGGGGATTTTAAAGCCGCTCCGCCGTCGACTGGCTGGTGAACATTGGGGTTTGAGGCTTTCCTCCCGTCAGCCGGGTCGTTTTTCACCAGCTGGCGCAGAGGAGGAGAGGTGTCCCGTGTCTGGATGTGTAGTGTTACTCGATGCCGGGCTTGGAATTACCACAGACGATTCACGTGCCCCCCCCCCCCCCCCTCCCCCCCTCATGATAACTGAATCCTGTCTGAGCGCCTTCAGTCTGCGCCGAGACCTTTTTAAGTGTTGATCGTGTCATATTTTTAATGAATTAAATTGGGTCCAAACGAAGATGTTGTCACTGTTATCGAGCAGGGTTGTGATGATGCTCGTGTGTTTGTCGTTGTTAAAAACCCTCACGTCCGTCTCCAGCAAGCTGCAGCCACACTTCACATTTCTGAAATGTTCCAGCTCTCTGAAATTGTTTCGTGTTTTTTTTTTCCTCTCTCTCTGTGATCAAATACAGAGCGACGTGTCATGTTGAACCCTGTGACCGCGTTGTCTGCAAAAGTCTCAGAAGTTTGGGGCAGAAATGATGGAGGCGGGAACTCGGCTCGCTCCCCTGCTGGGAGGTGCAGGCGGGTTTCAGGCCTGGGCCTCCTCTCCCCTCCCCTCCCCTCCTCTCCTCGGCTGTTAGATTCACCGGGTCAGCACGTTATGGTCTAGGTGATATCTCGAATTAATCTGATGTTGTGATCTTGGTCTTCCTCCTTCTTTTGAAGACATATTTTGTAGCGGTTTAATAATTCTCAACATTAAATCATCTCTGAACTGGCTGAGATTCCTAAACAGATTGTGAGTGGAGGGAAAGATCATCAAAATCCCTTTTGTCGGTTGATGTGAGAGTTTGAAACACAGGTTTTGCAGGAGCAACTTGTAACCCGACGCAATGTGCCCGATTTCCTGTTGCATGACAAATAAGCTGTGACTTCCCCTGAGCTCATCGAAAAGAGTCCATAAATCTCTCGGAATGAACTATTACGATGGCTTTCCACGAGTGTTGCTTCGCCCTCGCTTCCCCTTTTTCTTTTTCTTCTTCTTTTTTCGTGATGTCACCGGCACAGATTTCAAAGCCGTGACGGAGCACTTTTGCACACATCCCACAGCCTGGTGCAGGAAGGGGCGGGGCCCTTTCACTTCACTCATTTCCTGTGCCACAGGAAGCGCATTCCTTATCCGCTGACAGTAAGACAGCAGTAAAAAAAAAAGGAAAAAAAAGTGAGAGTAACGCCTTTGTCTCTGTCTCTGTGTCTCCTGTAGGACAAGGGAAAAGGTTTGGTGAAGAATGCCGCCCTGGAAGAACAGGACGCTCAAAGCCTCGAGGTTGTCGCCTTCTGTGAAGACGTAGCAGCGTAAGAAAATAATAACACAATTCAACACGCCACAAGCATTTCTCTTGGCTGGCGTGTGAAGGCATGCGCCGGCTTATTGGTGCACAGAGAGTCTCTCCCTGCAGCAGTTTAGTTTGGGTGGGGTGGGGTGGTGATGAGGCGGAATCAACTTGCATCGCAAGAAGTAACTCAACTTCTCACGAGTGCAGATGGAGAAAATGTGAAAATAATCGACAACAGTATCACAAGACGGCATTCGAGGCAGAATTTTTGACTAGGAATGATGATTTCACATGTAAATCACGTATCTGTATTGCCTGATGAGGCCACTGACCCCCCCCAAAAAATGTCCGAAATGGGGGAAATAAATGTTGACTTCCTTTTTGGTTTGATTTCTTTTTCTTCCCTTTTCTAGTCTGCGTTCCAAATTCCCTCACGGGGACGTGTCCACCAACCCCGGCTTCGTCCTGAGCCCCGTCATCACCCAGAGAGACGGCGGGGGGGACAATGGCTGCTCTGTCAAGGTTTCCATTGAAATCTCAGAATCTCAGCAGCCGGTGACCTTCACCTGTGACGGTAAGTACCAGGTGACCGTAAGGACCCCTCGTATGACATCATCCGTGGCCGCGGGTAACGGAGCAGAGGAAGGAATGCAGAGATGATACACCATCAGATTAAAATAACCCAAAAAGGGGAAACTTGTGCCCACTTCGCCGTTGAGGGGGAGCGGCTCAGATTGCAGATACGAGCTGCTCCGAATGAGGAATCGAAATCCCAAACTCCTTGCCCCCACCTCCTTTTTTTTCTTCTTCTTCTTCTCCTCCTCGTGGGAAGTACACCACGTTCCCGTCTCCACACAAACAAAAGTCCGTCCCCTCCCCCCGTGAGGTAACCATGTTGGGCATGTTGGACCTTTGGGTTCCTTCCATGTGTATTTTCGGGGGGGGGGGGGTAGCTGTTCTTGGCTAACCCCTCGCCGTACAAAACTACAACCGCTGTGATTGACACGTCTTCTTCTGGTGTCCAAAGATCACCAGTGTGGCTCCCTGAGGATCAGCATCAGGCCACGAACTGTGTGTGTGTGTTGGTGTGTGTGTTGACACACACATACACGCACTCAGTGTAGTGTTTGTACATTTATAAGTACATGTGTGTGTAACAAGTTGAACGGCAGCCTCTTAGAGGAAGTGTTTTACTTCTTTCCTCCTCCTCAATGTCCTTCTGTAGGCCTCCTGTCCCGATGCGTTCCCTTCTCTCCGGAGTGCCGCATCCGCTCGGTTGTTTCCTAGTTGTTTCCTAGTTGTCTTCCTATGTTGTCGGCAGCGTGTTGACTCACACCGGGCGGACTCCCTCGGGAACAAAGGGCCTCAGTTCTACTCCCGGCTCGGGACACAAAGACGGGACGAGACACTCGCTGTCCTCCTCCTCCTCCTCCCCTTCTGTTGCATCGCTCCATTGCACTTTTGGGGGGGAAGTCACTGGAGCTATCGCAGGATGCCTGAACACGTTTCCCTTCTGTCCTCCAGTATTTTCTGCCACATTGTTCTTTGACCTCTGTGTTGGCTCTCTGTCATGTGGGTATCAGATCTTGACCTTTGATCCCTCAAATAGTGTCAGGGATACTCCAAAGTCCTCGGTTCCTTTTTCTCAACCATCATACATCCAAGTGACGTTGATGCACCTTGCATTATGATTCTTTTTTTAGTTCCCTGTAATTAAGGTAATATTGTGTTGTTTTAGAAGCATTGAATCACATTCTCATTACGTCTCTTTCTTTTCTTCTGCAGTGAGTTCTCCAGTGGAGTTGTTGATCAGTCAGACTCTGTGCTGGGTCCATGATGACCTGGACCAGGTGGACTTCTCCAGCTACCTGCTCAAAGTCTGTGGCCAGGAGGAGGTGCTGCAGAAGTGAGTCAATTCCAAACGAAAACTCTCACTGCTGAAGTGAAGATGTTCATTGTTTCATTTGAGGCTGACTGACTGAGAGCCATTGAATTAAGTGTGAATTGGGTTTATCATGAAAACCTTGCTTCACCTCTCTGAGGGGAGGCCTAAAGCTATTCATCAACTTCAGCTTTCCAGATGTTGGTCATGAAGTGAGAGTCTTGTTAAAACAGGACCGACTGTAGAACTGATCACAGCAAATATCTTAACTTGAGAGATCTCAGGTAGATGGTTTATCTCCAAAGAATGACATACATTACATTTTAAGCATTTCTTATGCTGTATGGATATTTTCGGCAGGAAGAATCTGTGACATATGCGCTTTTGGGAAGTTACCCCAAAGTTATCTGCATTATTGCATTATGCATTATATATATATATATAGCTTGGTGGCCCTTAACAACACACTTCGGTGGCAAATGAAAACAACTTGACAAAGTAGTGCCTTTTCCTCAAAATATATACTAAACAAATATGTTATTACATGGGATGGGAAATTGTCTAATGTAGAACTAGGAGATGGCACTTTTTAATTTTTCTAAAAAATATAATATTTGATTTTCTGAACCGTGCTTCTCTCTCTGCCCCAGTAAACACAGCCTCGGCAGCCACGAGTACGTCCAGAACTGCAGGAAGTGGGAGAATGAGATCACGTTGCAGCTCCTCTCTCACTCCACCATGAGAAGAGACTTGGCCCGCACGGTGAGTCACTCCATCCGCCTCACGCCACGAGCGCTTATGAACCTTAGAGGACTTTGCTCGCCGCGTTGCACCGCTGAGATCAACTTGCTGGAGAGGCCCCGGCACGCTGTCCTCTGTTGGTGGAATGATGATCCCGATGATATGAAATATATATATATATATAATTTATAGCTCATCATTGGTTAATCTTGAATTCTTTTGTTAAGGCGGAAGATGACAACTCTCGGGTTGATTTAGAGAAGCACCTTGGCCAGGTGGAGAGGCCGTTCAAGGAGAACGTCACCAGGTACGAGGCCCCCACGCTGGTTGGGGGGGGAAAAAATGTTACTCAACTTACTGGTTTGAGTTGCTTATTTAGCTGCTTTTTAAAAGTCCCTTAAGATAACTAAAGTAAACTTTCTACATTGTGATCGGATTGGCCCTGAGAGAGGGTTCTGTTGTGTCCCATCCCTCACCGCTCTCTCCTGTGCGTTGTCTTGCAGACAAGGCCTTGCTGATTATTTGGAAGGCTATCACAATCAAGTCAACATCTGCCTTCAGAATGAGGTATGGGTCGTCCCTGTCTTCAGCTTCATTTATGTAAACATTCCCACCTGTTTAAGTTCGGGAAAACGATGAGATAAACAGTATCCCCACCGGACTGTGCGTAACGGTTGTGTGCAGCTGCCCGCGGTATCGAGACCCCTTTTTTTTAACGTTGGTTCCGTCCTTCACCGAACACGTGAAGGCCAATTTGTTGTCGCCTCAAATTCTTCACACGTGGATGAACGCATACCAGGACATTCCTGGAGGGCGGGCGGGCAGGCATTCTAGCAACTGCACATCTGTGTTTTCAAAAAATGTGGACCTAATTAAATACAGACCAAACCAGAGCTAGAACAACCAAGCATTGACACGAGCTGCACCAACCTGCATCTCCATCTGCATGTCTAGAGCACCCAGTACAAGACCGCCGACCGGGTGGTGCAAACTTTGAAGAACCTGTGCTGCGGCCTGGATGAGGTGGAGACCCAAGCCGTCACGGAGGCGGTCAAAAGGCTGCGACACGCCGTCAACTTACCCAGGACTCACTCACCCAAGGTGGGCACGCCACACACACACACACACACACACACACACACACACACACACACACACACACACACACACACACACACACACACACACACACACACACACACACACAGCAATGTTTGCATGTAAGGATGTCACCCTAACACATGTTCTGCTTGTGTAGATGGGGTCCACATCGGCTGGTCAATCGTCAAATGGTAAGTTCTGCACACAGTCAGCTTTCTCTCAAATAACTAACTATATATATATAACTGACAGCTCTACAACCTCTCCTGATTGTGGACAGGTCACAGCAGTCCCGTGGAGGAGGGCCTGGCCCTTCTGACGCAGGCCGTCTACGACCTGGCCAAGCTCTACCTGCGCTCCTTCTCCGCCCCCTCGGCCTCCTTCTGCTCCCCTCCGTCGCCCCGGGCTGCAGACGGGGAAGGCGCGGAGGGTCGGCGCAGCAAAGAGGCCTCCGGCACCACGGAACACCTCCAGTTCACTCTGTTTGCATTGCACGGCATCCCCGCCAACTGGGTCAGCAGGTAAAAGAAGTCTCTGTTTTAGAACGGCGCTGGAAAACCCGGAAGTGAAAGAGATGAAGGCGCTGGGGCTGCTGATGCTTCTTGTGCAGACATCAGCATCGTGATGACCTGCTGGTACACGAAGCATGCAGCTGGATGCCTTTTGAAGCAGATTGTTTGGATGTTCACAGTCTATTCGAGATGAACGTGATATTAAATGTGTTACTAGTCGAGGCACTCTTTGCTTTGCTGGAGGTTTTAATTGAAGCCTTTCTTCATGTATTCGTGCATGATCACCCACTACTTCTCTATTATTAGGGACACCCACGTAGAATTTTAATTGTGCTTCTGTGAGATGGGATTGAAAGCTACGCAGGATTCAAAAGACGTTGTTTGCCAAGTGCGAACAATTTACAAGTAACCGACAACACGGGGGGGGGGGGGGGGGGACGTTGATCCGGCTTTGTGTTTGAGGAGGGAGTGTTTGTTTAGACCACATTAGGCAGTCGGAGCTCAGTCTTCTTATTTATTTATTTTTCTTCTTCTACTAAACCAACGTCTGCGGTGCAGCTCCCCACGTCTTGTTTTTTCCGTGCCAGTGTCCAGTTTCACCCCCACTTTATCTCCCGCGTGTGTCCGGCCCAGTGAGGGAGCGTTTTCCGTTCCCCTGCTCTGTCATGCATCAAGTGAGCAGGATCAGCGCAGTGTTGCCTGGGTTTGTTCGGTCAAGAAACGTGGAAAAAAAAAAAATTCTGGGGGAACTGGGAGAAGATTGCCACTGTCCTTTCACCTCTTGACATCACAAAGAACGGTCTGATTAAAATTTGACTGCTGTTAATAATGTAAAAGAGCTGTCACCCTGACTGTAAAATGGAGGCACTTAAAAAAACGCCCCAGTCCCTTCCTTCCGTGGTCATTTTCAGGCCAGCGAGGCCTCCGGCAGGAGAGGAACTGCCTTAATAACAGGCCTATTTACTCCTGCACGGCCTCCTCCCCGCAGCTATTTCAGGCCAGCAAACATGGCTGCAGTGACAGGCATTCCAAAGACACCTCCGAAAATATTTAGCCCTCCCGAGCCCTGAAGGCCGGGGGAACAAAGCGCGTGCAGTATTTCCCGCCCCCCCCCCCCCCCAAGAAGGGTAGCTCGGGGCATGTCTTGTCGCGTTGCCCTCCCTTGAGGCGCTGAGCGTTTTGGCGTCGTCGTGGCGTTCCGAGTGCCATCCATCTGGTGCCCGCGCTGCATGCCACGCCGCCGCCGGGCACATCGAGGCGCCGCGTGCGGGCTGCTGCCAACACAGATGGCACCGAGCAACCGGAGCGGTGGCCTGTGGTAGTGAAAGCATGTGTTTTCAGCATTCGGGCCCCTCCGCTCCACATATGCATCTCACATATGAAACTGCTGAGCTCATTTTAGGATGCGTGGTGGAGCACCGACGCGCAAATGCCGCAGGATGTGGCAAATATCTTTTATTACACGTATGGCAACATAAAACCCTTTGGTCGGTACGGCCAGATGTAATTGGCTGTAATTGTTTGGTTTTGTTTTTTAAAGCAACAAGTAGCTGTTTTATTGTACCGTGTGAACCCCTCTAGGTTGCCATGACCCAACCAAGCAGGAGTTTCAGCTGTGGTTCAATGCACCTTTTGTTGCGCAGGAGAGTGGAAAACCACCCTCCACTTGAAATAACTGAAAGGACCTGTGTGGGTGTCTTAATTAGTGCTTAGTGATGGTTGGAGTCTGCTTAGGGAGATTGAAAGAAAAAGTGAGGGTGTTTAGCTCCGCGTTTCCTCTAAGCTGAAGCTTGCACGCACACACATGCACCATTATGACGCTGTCCTCATTAATATCTAGCAACCGTGTAATATATGGGCGTGATATACTTTGTTTTGTGTCTACTGGCTGTGTAAATGTCTGTCAGAGCCTCTTTCTTAAAAACAAGTGGGCACAGTAGAAACACGCATTGTGTTGTTTTGTTGCAGTTATGAAAAGTACTTCCTGATGTGTTCCCTCACCCACAATGGCAAGAACCTGTTTAAACCGGTCCAGTCCAAGAGAGTGGGCACATACAAAAGCTTCTTCTACCACATCAAATGGGATGAACTGTGAGTGACTTCCTTGGTCTCTTTCCTCTGCTTCCCCCCTCTCCTTTCCTTTTTTCTCATCTCCTCTCCTCTTGTCATGTTTCTTCACTGCTAACAACACGCAAACAAAATGCTGTCAGCAAAATTCCACTCCTCTTCCTTTCCCTTCTATTCATCCCCTTTTTGCTTCTTTTGTTTCCTTTATATTCCTTTATGAAAGGAAATACCATTTTTTAAAAATCTTCTTCTGTCCTTCATCATATCATCATAACTTTCCTTTCCTCAGTGATTTATTCTACTTCCTCTCTGCTCCTTCCCGCCTCACCTCTCTTCTTCGATCATCTACGTGTGCTTACTTTTCCTTCCTTCCCCCGTGTCTCCCAGGATCAACTTCCCGATAGCGATAGCTCTGCTCCCGCTGGAGTCCATCCTGAGCCTGGCTCTGTTCGGGGTGCTGAACCAGAATGCCAGCGGCTCCCCGGACTCCAACAAGCAGAGGAAAGCGCCGGAGCTGCTGGGCAAAGTCTCCATGCCGCTCTTTGACTTCCGACGGTGAGCAGAGAGCCCACATGTGGTGGAAAAAGGTAACATCGCTGAGTCGTGACGGGCTGACTGTGCTCCGCAGGGTGCTCGCCAAGGGCAGCAGGTTGTTGTGCCTGTGGACGTGCGCCCAGGGAAGGAAGGTGCCCACAGAGAGGATAGTGCTGCAGGTGGGTGTTTGGGGAGGCAGCAGCTGCCGTCACCAGTGTTGATGAGGGGAAATGTGCCTTCTCGAAGTAAAGTTTTGTGCTGGCGTCAGGTGGACTTCCCCAACCCGCCGCTGGACGTGTTGTACGTGGGACCAAAGGAAGAACCCGGAACGGACCTCGACGCACTGGAGGAACTGGACCCCGATCTGCGACGCAAACTGGAGAAAATCTGCAGCCGAGCTTCCAATTTTGGGTAGAGAACCTTCACTGTGTATTCACAACTATGACCAGGGGGGGGGTTTACAATGAATGATATCCATTACTTCAGTTCTATTTCTTAGTGCTGCTCAGCTCGATGTTTTAAACAGAGGCGCAAGAGTCAAAAATAACAAAATATCATAATAAAGTATTCTTAGCAACTTACTACCTCGTTAAAGGACGTGCAGGCAAGACAACATCACGCAGTTTAAATGTTGTATAATAAAACCAGCTTTTATTGTTTTATCCATGTAATACATGTTGGCTCCACAGAAGATTTAATTCATTTATTTGACGTGGTTTAATCTGAATTAGACTTAAAGTACTCTGCGTTGTGAGAGTTTCAAAAAACGTGCAGAGAAGCCGTGTCTCTGGTTCGATTTATGCCCCTCAGCAGACGTCTTTCTGGCCGTCCCCCAGAACCACGGAAATCCACCGGACTTACTGGATTTAAAAGGGAGAGATTTTTTTTTTTTTTTTTTTTTTTTAAGAGACTGCTGCCAGCCGCCCCTCCCCATAACCGCCCTGCGCGTTGGCTGCCACAGTGTGTCTGTTGTCCCCCCAGCTGCTGCGCGCCGTGCTCTCCGAGCTCCTCCGGCCTGCCAAACATCCACCAGAGCGGGCCGGCCCGCTGGCACGGAGCGCTCATTCATCTCCGCAGGCCTTTTGAGGGCCACAGTCTCACTGCCTGGTTGTGTGTCGTTTCTCTCTCTGTCTGTGTGTGTCTGTTTGTGTGTGATCAATCGGTGAAGGAGAAACGTTGGTTGTCATGACTGCAGGGAGGTCCAGGTACAGACCAGCAACTCTGGCAACATCCATTAGGGGATAAATCCCATCTGAATGAGATATTTAACCTCAATTATATTGTTTTTTTGTTTTGTTTTTTGCTTCAAAAAGTGACTCTAGTTTCTGCGCACACTCTCACTGCACCGAGGACACAAGCCAAAAAGTCTACAACCTGTTTGACGTCAATGACACATTTGGTAAAAGATGAATAGCATCTTTTATTTCATTGTATTTTGTAAACGCATTCGCGTCCACCTTCCCGCTTGGTCTCCAGGTTGAAGAGGGCAGACCACCAGCTCCTATGGGACCATCGGCTCCACTGTCGGAAGCACCACCCCAGCAGCCTCCCTAAGGTTCTGGCCAGCGTGCCCAGCTGGGACTGGGCCAGCATGGCTCACATCCACTCCCTGCTGCACCACTGGCCCCCGCTGCCCCCCGTCACCGCGCTGGAGCTGCTCGAGGCAAAGTATGCGCTACGAGGATAATAAGATCATAAAGAGTCACCTTTATTTAACTTGGTTTTGTTTGTCTGAATAATAAGTATTTGTTTTAATGTCAGGAGTTTTTTTTTTGTTGCAGGTTCGCAGACACAGAAGTAAGAAACGTGGCTGTTAGCTGGATTGAGAAGAGCAGCGACGATGAGCTGACTGACTACCTGCCGCAGCTAGTTCAGGTGCAGCCAAAAAATCCCCCCCCCCCCCCCCCCCCCGCCGGCTTTAAAACCTACTCTGAAACCCACTGTCACGTGTCACTCATCTCCTCCGTCTCTGAACAGGCATTAAAGTTCGAGTGTCACCTTAAGAACGGCCTCGTCATGTTCCTGCTGTCCAGGGCGCAAGGCAACATCAACATCGCCCACTACCTCTACTGGTGAGTAGGCAGCAGCTCTGGAGATGCAGCCATTGGTCCTCTCTGGTTTGTAAGTGGCTTGTATGAAAGAACACAATAAATATAATAGTTACAGAATATGCTATTCTCCTTTTTATCTTGAGTCCTTTAGGGTAGAATCATGTGATTCATCAAGTTATGATCTCACTGCTAAGGCTCTTTGTAGGGAATGCAGTAATAGTATCTTCGTCTCGGGGAGGGGGGGGCGGAGCTCCTGTCCAGGAAGATGGCGTCCCTTAAGTGTGTGTGTGTGTGTGTGTGATGGCTGCAGGCTGCTGAAGGACGCGGTGCAGGATCCCGCCTGGGGTCGGCGCTACGAGCGGGTACTGGGTGCCCTGCTGTGTCTGTGTGGAGTCAAGCTCAGAGCCGAGCTGGAGAAGCAGACCAACCTGGTCACCCTGCTGGGAGCCGTGGCCGAGAGGGTTCGGCAGGCCGGGGGTTCCACGCGACAGGTGTGTGTGTGTGTGTGTGTGTGAGAAAGAGATCTGATCGAATCGCTGATTCCAAGACAACCTTTTTGTAGTTAGAAACCGGTCGGAGGTCACTGTCTCGGGTGTTTGTGAACGTTGTGTGATGTGTGTGTTCAGGTGGCGCTGCAGGAGGGCCTTGAAAACGTTCAAAACTTTTTCCAGAGGAACAGCTGCCGGCTGCCCCTCAGCCCCAGTCTGGTGGCTAAGGAGCTAAACGTTAAGGTAAAACACACACACACACACACACACAGGGACAGGCTATCAATAATGAATTAATCAAGGTCTATCCTCTATGATGCAAGATAAGATGACAACTTCAAAAAAAACATATGGTCAGGAAACCGCTACATACTCACAGAGCTTCTGTGGTTTGAGACTCGGAAGTGAGCTCATTATGAGACAGGTTCAACAAACGCATGCATCCGTATCCGCTCAAACATCTGACAGATATTTATCATATTTCATTAGTTTTTTGTTTTTAAAGCGCCAGAAAACTACTACTACTACTACGGCGCTTCTATGTAGCCAACATATGTGTATGGCTTTGGGCTTTATAGAGGCCTTTAAAAGTCGGTCATTGACTGGCGACCCCGTTAAAGCATGACTTCTATTATGGTGACGTAATCCAGATGCAATTAATCACTGCTTGGTGACGTCTTTGCAGAAGCTCTATGATGATCTTCGGTTAGGTGAAACAAAGCCAATGTTTCGATGTGTATTCATTGACTCTACAAACAAAAATACACAATTTGCTGCCGTAAAGCTCTATCTTCTAAACAACGTGATGTAGTGCAGAGGAATAGCATCGTACTGCGTTTGTTTGTTTGTGTAGGCCTGCTCCTTCTTCAACTCCAACGCAGTTCCCCTCAAGCTGGCCCTGGTCAACGCCGACCCCCTGGGAGAGGAGATCAATGTCATGTTCAAGGTACTGGACCCACTCGCAGGGTTTTGAAAGTTGTGTGTGTGTGGACACTCACAGTGGAGGTGGTGAAAATGAAGTGTATGAGCAGCCATGGTTCATCTGGCCTATGAACACCTGAGACCTTCAACCGCCGCACGCTGCACCAGGGTTGAACTAGGAAGTTGTCACCAGCCACATCAGAAACCTGTTTTAACCAAATGTTGTTTACATGCTCCTCACCTGAACACCGCGCCCCCTGGTGGCCGAAGAAGTGAAGCTCGGCCTGCGATACGATGTGTGTAAAACGATCCGTTGGTCTGCGTCAGGTCGGCGAGGACCTGAGGCAAGACATGTTGGCGCTTCAGATGATCCGCATCATGGACCGCATCTGGCTGCAAGAGGGGCTGGACCTCCGCATCGTGAACTTCAAATGCATCTCCACCGGCAAAGACAAAGGTAACGCGGTTACACACCTGTCGTTTTTATGACACAATGGTCTACACTTGGCTACACATGTCTCCAAACAGTGGGCTTAGTTAGCTCTAGCTAAGTCAAGTATGTTCCTAAAAGAATAAGAAGTTAAGCCCTTTAGAGGTTTTGTTACTTCACTACGTAGAAAGGAAATTACATGTCTTTCTCAAATGAAAATAAACCATGGCAACGGGAGGTGTCAGATGGGCAGAAAGTGCAGAAATTATGGATGTCAGCCTGTCAATCAATTGAAAAGGCCGTAGCATCTAATATCTGATTATGACTGATAAGCAGCCCTCTTGTGTTATTACGAGGCTAGGTTAATTTTTTTTTTTTTTTTAAGAAACAGAATTTAATGAAAAGTTGCGTTGTTTTTTTGTGGAGGCATGGTGGAGCTGGTGCCGTCCTCCGACACGCTGAGAAAGATCCAGGTGGAGTACGGCGTCACCGGCTCCTTCAAGGACAAACCGCTGGCTGAGTGGCTCCGCAAGTACAACCCCGCCGAGGACGAGTACGACAAGGTAAAAAGCACACTCCCACAAAGCCTTTGCGTGCGCGCTCACATTGAAAGCTCGAGAAGCATTTGACACCGTAAAGTATTGGTTTCTCAAATATAAGGAATCTCAGTTACGCCCTTGAGCAGCTTTTCAATGCCTCGTGGTATTCGCTTGTGGGAGGGAGACTGGCTCAAATATTCAAACCATCGTTTTCCTCTGACTGTTATTTTCCTTTGTTGAAGTTGTAGGGGAAAAAAATCATTGTTTACGTTGCTCTGGAGGTTTATAGCCGTCGTTCACCTTTGTGACCTCTGATGCCTATAAATGTGAAACCTTACTTCACATGAACTCGTCTTCAAATACGTGCTTATGTGGAGCATAAGGCTTTTTGGAGGCTGGACGACACCCTGAGCCAGTGTCTCACTCTCTCTCACCCTCTCTCCCTCCTCTCCCCCATTTAGGCGTCAGAGAACTTCATCTACTCGTGTGCGGGCTGCTGCGTGGCCACCTACGTGCTGGGCATCTGCGACCGACACAATGACAACATCATGCTGCGCTCCACCGGACACATGTTCCACATCGACTTCGGCAAGTTCCTGGGCCACGCCCAGATGTTCGGCAGCTTCAGAAGGTAAAGGACTGACGCTCCCTCTTAGGGTTGAAAGGGATCTCGACGAAGGTGTTTCAGGATGTTTACGCTGGTCTTTTTTTTGCTATCAGATAACACCTGAAACGTCATGGACCAGGTGGTTTATCTAGTATCAGACTGTCGGAGGCCATGTTCCTGCCGGTCGTAAAACGAGGTGTGGCCGGGCCAACTAGAAGCAGGCGTATGCCGTCAGTGGCTTAGTGCCTTCCAGCTGTGTGCGTCCCCCCCCCCCCGTTGCGGTGGTCATAATGTGTTGTAGTCATCGGGTGATGGATCCACTGGAGAAGCTTGGCCTGGTCCAAAGCCCACACACTGCACTCATTCCCACCCCCGGCAACCAAGCTATTTTTAGCCTCTGAGCGTCTCCACTGAAATATTTAGATGCTTTGTACTAAGTGTGTCCACTTAGCTTTAGAGTGCTGCCTTCCCTCTCCTGATCCAGAGTTACACCCCCCCCCACTCTTCTTTCCCATCAGGGACCGCGCTCCGTTCGTTCTGACCTCCGACATGGCGTACGTCATCAACGGAGGGGAGCGTCCCACCAGTCGCTTCCAGCTGTTTGTGGACTTGTGCTGCCAGGCCTACAACCTCATCCGCAAGCACTCCGGGCTGTTCCTCAACCTGTTGTCGCTGGTGAGACGACACACACACACACACACACACAGTGTACACACTTCTGTAAGCCCAAACAACACAATGATACAGTTCTTATTATTTTGCTGTACATGAAGGGTATTCAGTGTGTAAATCTCTTGTCTGTGTTGAAGATGACGTCCTCAGGCCTCCCAGAGCTGGCCGGCTCTCAGGACCTGAAGTACGTGTTTGACGCCTTGCAGCCCCACAACACGGATGCTGAGGCAACGATCTTCTTCACCAGGTGAATCATGGCGGTGGCGGTTTGACCCCTAAATGCATTGACTTCTGTTCTGGGGTGTTTTAAACATTAATTAGCAGGTGGGCAATGTTTTGAAATTTAATTTCCCAAACCTCAAAGTTGGAAACATCTCTAGGAACAAATCGATCAGTTCAGTTCATTGTTGCTACAAACTTCCAGCAGGTGGCAGGATGAGCTTTAGTCTAATACTAGTCTAACACAGGAAACTATCATATGGACCTTGTTCTCTTAAAACCAGACGTGTTAACCAAGTTTATTGCTGGATGATTGTGCCTCGTGGAACCTTTACGCCAGCTCTAGGTCACAGAGATGCTGACCTACATCTCTCTCTCTCTCCTTTCACTCCTGCTCTCCAGGCTGATCGAGTCCAGCCTCGGCAGCGTGGCCACCAAGTTCAACTTCTTCATCCATAATCTCGCCCAGCTAAGATTCTCTGGTTTGCCGGCCAACGACGAGCCCATCCTGACCTTCTCCCCCAAGACCTACACGCTGAAGCAGGAGGGCCGCATCCTCCACGCCTCCATCTTCTCCTTCCAGAAGAGATACAACCCCGACAAGCACTACGTGAGTAATCGGCCTGTGTGTGTGTGTGTGTGTTCCTCTCTGGATGTGCACTGACCACGCGCCCGTCTCCCCCTGCCTGTCCTCTCTGTGCAGACGTACGTGGTGAGGCTCCTGAGGGACGGTCAGAATGAGCCCCAGTTCGTCTTCCGCACTTTCGATGAGTTTCAGGAGCTCCACAACAAACTCAGCATCCTCTTCCCGCTCTGGAAGCTGCCGAGGTGAGGCAGCCGAGACCCTCGGCCTCGATTGCCGGTGCAGAATTTGGGCGTTTTGGGAGGAGGGTTATACGAGGTTCTGGTTCATAGTAACGGTTGCCGTAGTATCCCTGTCATACAAGCCCTCCATTGCCCCTTTTTAACTTCCCCTCTTTATCTCCGTGAGAGCTTTGACGAACATCCGACGATGTGGAAACGTGAATACTCTCCCCTTGTCCCTAGTTTCTCCAACAAGATGGTGCTCGGTCGCACCCACATCAAGGAAGTGGCTGCCAAGAGGAAGCTGGAGCTCAACAACTACGTCCACAACCTGATGAGGAGCTCCACGGAGGTCACCCAGGTACAAACGCAGAGGAATCCGTTGACAATGTTGTAAAGTGCTGTGCACCAATCAGTGAGGTAATCACATGGTCTCGGTTTCCAGTGTGACCTGGTGTACACCTTCTTTCACCCGATCGCACGGGATGAAAAGACGGAAGGTTTAGACGCCACGCCCAAAGCACCAGGTGAATAAAACCCGCGCTTTGCTCACACGCTGATTTATCGCTGAATTTACCCAGTCGGAGGCTGGTGTAATTTAAATGTGATTCTGTTGCAGAACCTCCGCTGAGTCCCACTTCTGGACGGGTGGAAGGAGAGGTCAAGCTCTCGGTCTCCTACAGGAACAGCAATCTCTTCATAATGGTCATGCACATCAGGGATCTGGTAAACGCCGACGATTAAAAACTCGAGATGCTGCTTCGACAGACGCGCTGCTTCCTTTTGTTTCTGCTGTCGCATGATACATTTCATCCGGCCTCCTCCTCCAGGTTTCCGAAGAAGGAACGGATCCCAATCCATATGTGAAAACCTACCTGCTTCCAGATCCGCACAAAACTTCCAAACGCAAGACGAAGATCTCGAGGAAGACCAGGAACCCTACTTTCAATGAGATGGTGAGGAAGTGGAGAGAAACATGGTGCCTACGTTAAAATAACAGATGTATTTATTGCTTCGTTCTTTTGGTTTAAAAGATAAACCGGGGAGGCTTTTCTCTTGGTGAGAACTCTCTGTAAAGTGTTTTTTTCATGGCCATTTCAACCCCCCCCCCCCCCCCCCCCCCCCCCCCTCTTCCTCCACAGCTGGTGTACAGTGGCTACAGCAAGGAGACCCTGGGCCTGCGGGAGCTGCAGCTGAGCGTGCTCAGCGCCGAGTCGCTGCGCGAGAACTACTTCCTGGGCGGCATCACGCTCCGACTCAAAGACTTTGACCTCGGCAAGGAGACGGTCAAGTGGTACAAACTGACGGCCGTGCCCTACTTCTAACCCCGAGCCCCCCCACCCCCCCACCCTCTCTGAGCCGGGGGGGGGGGGCGCGACTCCAGACTCCAAACGCTGCATTCCTGTCACGTTGGACAGAGCGGCAGAATGCGGCCTTACTTGAAAACACCGGTCACGGCATCTTCCAGTTCACACAATTACTGTTTGACACCTTCATTTTCATTTGTTGGTTTGCTTCAAACTGGGGGGGGGGGGGGTGGGGGGGGGGGAAGAGGTGGATCGAGGATTTCAAATTTCTCCCTCTTTTTTTTTTCTTTTCTTTTTTTTTTTCAAGATCTAATAAACCAAACGGACCGTTTCTTTTCACATGAATTATGTTGTTTGCAATCTACTGAAGGCAGGGAAGGATTCAGCCTGGCTGAGAAACATCAAACAGGTTTGTGTCGATTCTCCAGAACTTGACGATGATGATGATGATGACGATGACCATGGCGCGGCCTCGGCACATGTTCCCATACGACATGAATGCAGAGTTTAAAACTTCGTGGGACGCCGACAACTCGAACCCTCTCCAGGACGCCACTGTTCCTCTCTCCAACTAATCAATTGATTGTTTCTGTGACAAACAATCTTCACTTATTTTGTCTCTGTTTCTTCTAAACCATAACAAAGAGCTGTAATGTTTTGTACATTTTAATATTAGAGGACCAAAACGGCTTACCTTGAGAAGAGTATATATAGAATGACACGTTTTATTTTTTAAGGAATAGAAAGGCGCGTTGATTTTTTTTTACATTTTCCTTGTTTATTTTCTATTCAGACAAGTAGCAGGCATCAGGGTTTCCTGCTTCTCAGCAGACACTTCTGGGCGGAGCAGTCGGACACACCACATTGATATTGACCACACCTTTCCTCCCCCTCCCTTCGGGAGCTGGACACAGTGCCTTTCGCAACCCCTTTTTAATGGTCCACTTATTACTATATAAATATTTTATTAACAATGTGATCTGTCCTCCATCATAAAAAAATCTACGCCCTTTAAAGTAAAATCCGTATCCCTGACAGCAGGTCTGATGCCGGTCTGACACCATTTGGGGGTTTTATGTAAAAGTGGGCTGCCGCTACATGCACAATAGCAGGTTCTTGTGTTTTATTACTTGACTGTTTTCACACACCACACCTTTTTAAAAGGGGAATTTGTATCAGAAGCTTGTCTCCTGCTCTGGATGAAGAGTGGTCGTGGTTGCCTAATAACGCTGACCATACGCCCGTTTCCTTTCAAGTGGTTTAAAACCATAATTCAGGCTTTTCAGAATGTAGTTAAGGGACTTTGAGTCAAAACTGGAGTCTGGATGTGAGGCTGTCTGAGGCAGTAACACCACACGCGCTCCCAGTGGAGTGGTGTGATGACGCCGGGACGAGTAACTGGCTGAAGATGTGACCAAGTAACTGCCAGTGAAGTCCAGATCCAGCCAGGTTCTATGATACTTAAGTGGGGGGAAAAAAAGGCTCTGAATTTTAAGGACATGTCAGGCAAACTGAACTCAGATCAGTGATGAAAAGGCAACTTTATCTTTAGAAAAAAGGGATCAATATTCTGAGCGTTTGCTGCTTTCCTCTCCCCTTGCTTACCATGAAACTAAATTTGTTATTAATGTCTAATAAAGAATTTGAATTGATCTGTTTTGTTTCTACAAGGCAATTATGATCTGAGAGCATCACTCACACTATGAATTAGTGACTTGATCCACTCTTTAGAGACTGTACAGAGAAGCAGGTGGAGTTTGTATTAACATGGCCAGTTATTTATGAATTGGTAACCAGTAACCTGAATGGATCCATGTGTACTGTTATCACTCTTTCCTAAAGTAAATTAAATGTTTTTGGAACAAATATGGCTCTTTGTTTCTATTGTATAAAATCGGTTAGGTGTAAATAAAAAGGATGCAGACCAGTTAGACACCCACCGCTGACCGTCTTAACCAGCGAATTTGTTTAAAAAAATAATAAAATAATGCAATTTATTGGAGCTTTAAGAGAGAATCCAGGTCAAACCCAAACGTCCCTTAAAACTAGTAAATTAATGTTATACATAAAATTGCATACCGAAACTATTTTACTTAGTAAACTTGCAGTCTGCTCTGCTGGGTTTATCTTATAGCATTGTTATAAGAAATAATCACTGTATTGCAGTAGAAGCATTGTTACAATGCTTTAACAAGCCCGAAACACCCCGAAACGTGTACAATCAATCAGACTGGGAAGGGATATAGAGGAAATATTGGTGATCATTCAATTGCATCTACAGTAATGATTTATGTTCAAAACGCGTAATAAAACATGCAAATAAATGTGCATGGCGTTCTAATAATTTTTTGCTACTCCAATGGATTCCTACACGACTAAATATATTTATCCATTGTTTATTTTCTGTGTCTCTCCCTGGCTGCGACAAATACGTTCGGAATAATAATAAAATATAACGTTCGTTTCAATCTTCGGTGACTGGACGACGTCAATAACGCCCTCTTCGCTGCGTCATTGCGTCACTTCCGACACAGGCGCAAAATACCATTTTCTGTCGCGTGTGCGGCCTCTCTTCCTCTACCGCCATCATGGGTCGCATGCACGCTCCCGGGTGAGCTCTCTTGTCTTGATTTAAAGTTAGAATATTATGTCTAAAGTTTGACTTCAACGAGTTTTTATGGCTTGGGAACATGTTATGGATGTTCAAGGAGAAAATTAAGCCCTTAAATCCAGTCTAGGGACCTATTAATAACTTGCATATAGGTATCCAGTATTCGACATCCATCTCCGGCTAACTACCTCGCTAGCATTAGCTGGCATTAGCTAACAGCGGTCGGTGCTCACCGCGATTTTGCTGTTTGACTTTGTCTTCCATGTTAAACAGTTATATCTTACACTCATAGCGGCGGAAATGCAAGATTACTTAACCGGACGCCAAGAAAAAAAAAATCAACCTGTATAACTTAACCAGAAAATATTAAAGGCCCACAACCGTCAACGCTAACACGAGTGGGTAGCTAACGTTAGCTTACTTTTGGCGAAGCCTGGCCATCAACCTTAAGACAATTAACTTCCCAGGGTTGCAGTTAAGCTATTACATTTAATGGACACGTTAAATGTACATATGGTATTTGCTTTCGCGTGTCTCTAAGTTAAATGGCACTGTATATTTTAATGTCTCTCTGTTCTTCACAGAAAGGGCCTGTCCCAGTCAGCGCTGCCTTACAGGCGCAGTGTTCCCACTGTAAGTAGCGTCACAAAATACGGTTAATGGGTTTTAAATGTTTGCGCTGATTTGATCAGCTGATTAATCATTTAAACATTACTTGCAGTGGCTGAAGCTAACATCCGATGATGTCAAAGAGCAGATCTTTAAGCTGGCCAAGAAAGGCCTGACCCCCTCTCAGATTGGTAAGTTCCGAGAGACTCCAGGTGTAGAAATGTACTCGTGTGCTCATTCATTCATTAATGCAGACCATGACCACCACAGTTAAACTAGTATTGCTCAACAACGGACACTTAATTAAGCATGTTTTAAAGATGTTGCCATCCTTTGGCATGCATTTCAGATTAATTACAGAACAGTATATTAATAATGGATAAACATTGGTATTTCTTATTATAAAGTGCTTGACCACCGAAACTGCATTTCAAGACTGTTTAGTTAATGATTAATACAATGTTTAAAATGTACATTCATTTTGAAGAGAGCAGTCCCTGCCTATATATTGTACAGAACATAGAGGAAAAGAGAATTTCCCTTCCTTGGTGCAAAACAAAATAAAAATTGTGTAAAAATGGAATTTGTATGTCAAAATGGACTTGCTTAAGTACAGCAAAATTAACTAATATATTCTCTAGGAAACCGAACCGAAGTTCAACAGTTTTCAGAGCAGTTCGCACTACATAATAGGGAAATCTTTGGGTTAAATATGTGTGCATAAATAAAACTTAAAAAAAATCTGACCAGCATATACTACCTTGCTGTTGATTTATAAATCTAGCTTTAATGTTTGCAACTCCGGTACTTGGATCAGTTGGATACATTTAGTAGGGAAAAGTAAATAAGATAATAAATCTGCTATATTCTACTTTACTTTGACCCCTTTAATAACTTTCCTCAACTTGTCCAGGTGTGATTCTGAGGGACTCCCATGGTGTGGCCCAAGTACGTTTCGTCACTGGCAACAAGATCCTGAGGATCCTTAAGGCCAAGGGTCTGGCCCCTGACCTGCCTGAGGATCTCTACCACCTCATCAAGAAGGCGGTGGCCATCAGGAAGCATCTGGAGAGGAACAGAAAGGTACAGTCCCCAAAATACTGAAACCATCTGTTACCTGAAAGCTTGGAGGCTTTGGCTTGTCTATAAAACACTTTTTCAAGTGTTTGGAGGTAAATTTCTACCAATTTTATACTGTCCCAGTGGGCTACAACCAATGTTTTGCCTAATGGCTAATTATGTTAGAGTAATTTGTTAGAATGTGTTGGAATTTTTTTTTTTAATTCGTAAAAAGTACAGATAAAATTGCCCAGGGAATAACATACAAATGAAGCCACAGCAATGGCTACTTCATACCCGCAATTTTTTTTATACTTGCAGGACAAGGATGCCAAGTTCCGCCTGATTCTCACTGAAAGCAGGATCCACAGGCTGGCCCGGTACTACAAGACCAAGAGAGTGCTGGCCCCCAACTGGAAGTAGTACGTATCAGTTCTGCTTTGGGAAATTTTCCTTTGATTCAATTCCATAATTATTTAAATGGCTAAGTAACTACACACCCAAAAAATATGCACAAATCATTGTCCTGCTCTTCCATTTATAAAGAGTTGTGATATTTCTGTTGTGCTAGAAAAATCTGGAGGTAAATTAACAGAGTGGCTACTTGTGCCGCTTCTGCCAGTCCCCTTCATACAATTAAATATAACTTTCTTTGCTAATTATCCTCAAATTGGGTGGGGGTTATTATAACCAAATCTACATGTTTGTTTTAGTTAAAGCGGAAACAAAAACATTGTTTTCATAATGTGAACTAATCCTTATACAAAGTAGTGCTCCCTCTAATGGTTTTCTTTCTCTTTGTCTACAGCGAGTCCTCTACAGCTTCAGCTCTGGTGGCATAAACGCTTTTTTTGGATTAATAAAAAGATTGAAATTGGAAATTGTTCTATTGTATTTCTTTAAATTGTCAAGTGTTTTTCAAATATTAAAATAAATGTTTAGAACCACGACATCTAGGCAGTGTGGTGATGGAGCAGATATTTTCCTTTAATAAGAATTAACAAAACTAATGAAATTGGGAATTCACTTTTCCATTTTGGTTTTGAGTCTAATTCAATTTCGCTTTACGCCCATTACCTCTCATTGACCTAAATGGGGTTTCCTGGCGGTGGGGGAAGTTACTGGCAATTTCCATGCGTCACACGTAATGACGCTACGCAAAGCGAAGCAGCGTTACGTGAGGGGCGGAATGTTTGAGCGACGTTGAACGGGGACCAATCACAGCCTCGCCCCACGTCACTGTTTCTCTTTAAATAGAACGGTGTCGTAAGCTCGAGACACTCACGCTCTACTACAACAAACGACGACACAGCTGACAAACATGGAGAAAATACTTGAGATTATTTGACGAAGGAAATCCAAAAATGGACCTCACTCGCCAGAAAATGAAGCGACATCACATCGACGCACATCAGTCACCGACAAATACGCGAAATCTGTTGGTTTTTGACGAGGAATACCAGAATACGTGAGGATATTTTCGTTGTTGTCGGCCCAATAAGTGAAGAAATGGCCGCGGTTGTTGGTTCCGAGCGGGCTGCGATGGAGAGGTTCGGTAGCGGAGGCGCGGCGCTGCTGCCGTGGACTAAACAGATGCTCACCGTGCTGTGGGAACAGCTCCGACTGCTCCTTCAGGTCATCTACTACACCTTCGTGTCGGGTAAGAACCACACACAATGAACACTTGTTACTTTGTTAACCCCCCCCCCCCATCGGAACCGTTGTAACGTTAGATTAACCGGCATCGTTGGTTGTTACTCCCCTTTTATTTTAAAATAACCTCGTTTATTCAAAATAAAACAATTACCCACATTGATGTCTGTTCTTACGAGCCCCAGTTGGTCTTTAGCCCAGTTATCAATTGTTTATTTTGTCCTAATCCGGCCATTGTTCTTCCATTTTATCGCGTTATTTATATTAAATATAGTAGGAGTCACATGGCACTAGTGTCAAAGCTGATTTAACTTTTTGAAATAGTTATATAATTCATGTAGGGATAGGAAATCAAAAATCAACAGAAAGTTCTTTGAAATTGTTTAATTTTGAATTTCGCACCCTCAGTTTTCCAGATGTTCAGGTTTGAGGTTCACGTGAGAATCTCCGACGAGACGGGCCAGCGCATCCAGCACATGACCACGGCGGCAAACCAGACCGACTCCTTCCTCTTCTCCTCGCTGTTCGACGGCGACAGCGGCGTGATGGTCGGCGGCGCCAACCCCCTCTCTGACTTCTGCGCCGACGTGGGCGACCCCTTCGCCGGGAAGTCCGGCGCCGAGGCCCTGCTGTCCACCCTGCGCGCCGACGACCTGTGCTGCGGCATGGTGGACGTCTCCGCCAACGAGGACGCCGTCTTCCTGGGACGCCAGTCCGGCTGGAAGATGGGCTTCCCCGGCGACTGGAACATCTTCGTGTCGAGCGCCGACGGCTCCGGCTCCAGCGACGGCTGCCGCAGAGCCGGCGAGAGGCCCTTCAGCCAGGACGCCTCCGAGGAGGAGAGAAGCTTCCATTGGAGCAGCGAAGACGACCAGAACGTGGTGGAGTTCGACAGCGAGGAGAGCAAGGCGCTCTGGGAGTCGCTGTCCAAGTCCAGCGATCCGTACAACCCCTTCTTTTTCTCCGCGTGCCTCTCGACCAACGAGCGCACGGGGAGAAATAAAGGAAAGGGCACGCGGGGCGACCCCGACCTCGTGTCGGCGGGTGAGGAAGAGGAGGAGGAGGAGGAGGAGGCGGCGGCGCCGCGAGGCCTCAGCGTCTGGGTCAGCCGCAGCGACAGCGAGAGCAGCTGGAGCAGCTGGGCCAGCTCCGAGGGGTCCAGCCCCGGCGTGGACGAGGAGAGCGAGAGGCTCCTGGAGTTCTTCAGCAGCCCCGACGACCCCTACAATCCCATGTGCTTCACCGCGTGCACGTTCAACAGCACGCCGCCTCGAACCGCCGCCGCCGCGGCCCCCAAACCACGGGCCTCGCCCCCCGCACCCCCCTCCAAGTCGGACTCTGAGGAGAAGGAGGGCAGCTCTCCCCCTTCGTCCGACGAGGAAGAAGAGGCCCTGTGGGAGTGTCTCGGCCAAAAGGACGACCCGTACCACCCCCTCAACTTCCGGGCCCGCCTGCAGAGCTCCCCGGCGTCCGCGCCGCCGCCACTCGGAGACGAGCTAGAATCGGTTGATGTGCGAGAGCCCCAGAAAGCCAGAGCCGCCAAGCCCACGCTGACGGAGAGGAAGTTGAAGCGCCACGCCCACCCGGAGAAGACGGCGGTGCCCTGGAAGAGGGCGGAGCGAAGCCAGCAGGCGCCGACGCCGGAGAAGAGCAGAGGCCAGAGCGGCGGCGCCCGAAAAAAGGTCATTATCTCACAATAACAGAGTTGATCCAACAGGCGGGGGCTAAATGGGAGGTTAGCTTTAATACATGAAGACAAAGAAAACCGATAACATAGAATCAACTGAGAATCCAGGTTGAAGTAGAAACTGAAGTGGGCGTGTCCCTTATTTGAAGGACATGTATGTGAAAGGAGAGTTTTTCTGCTGAGATAAAGTTTTGAGTCCTGCCTCAGCCGACACCCTCCTCACACCCCGCGTCTGAGTCGGGCTTGTTGTTTGTTGTCGGTTAGCAACGCAGCCATGTCGCCATGACTAAGCGGTGTCATGTGACTGCGCAGAGTCAGCAGAGAGTTGCAAACTATTTGCAGAGAAACCGGCGGTGTCATCAGAAGACGTAGAGCCCGAGGCAGAAAGGACAGTCAGAGGGATTTTGGGATTAGGGGTCAGTTCGGGGCTGGGGGAGGAGCTCTGACTGGTAATAACCATCTAACTGGGGACTTTTCATCCATTTGCCGTTTAAACATTTGTACTATTTTGACAAAAATGCACTAAACTTGCTCTTGTCTGATTTTCTTCTGTCGTCCAGGTCCATTTTTCTCCTGAGGTCCAAGTCCACGTCATGCGGACCTGGCCGTTCGCCCGCCAGGCGTCTCGCAAAGGACACTGGGAGGAAATGGCGCGCGACCGCGACCGCTTCCGGCGGCGGGTCCGGGAGGCGGAGCAGACGATCGGCCGCTGCCTGTCCCGGGACCACCGGGAGCGGGTGCGCGCCTCCCTGGACGCTGCCCCGAGATGAACACACAAAGAACAACACGGGACGTTTCGCCTCCTCTTCCGGATGAGAGCTCACGATTGGTTGCCATGCGACGGTGGTTTTGATTTTTTTAGGCCAATTAGGAACTTTGATGTTAGGCCAACTTTGATGTTCGGTGTCAAGTTGAACAACCTTGTACCTCAGAAGGGTTTATACATTTTGTGACTGTTGCACTGACTGACACTTTCTCCTATTAACGTGTGGAATGTTGTTTTTGTATGCCTTATACACTGACCTAGTAATGTAACTTATTTATGCCCTATGGAGCTGGTTGTCTATTTTTTACCGTTGGTTTAAATTGTTTGTTTTTATGTGTGTGAACAAACCACAGTGATGAAGCTAGAAGTTCAAAGTAGATGTTGATGGTGAAGAAGACAACGTGGCGATTTTGAAGTTCTGTTTTATTGATCGAGTGTGTAAGCTCTTGATTATTAGACGGAACATGAAGCCTTGTGGAGATGGAAGTTATTCCGAGCTTCTCGTGGTAACATCATGCAGATCATAGCAAATCTGTCAGTTGGTCCTTCACCTCGTCAATAAAATGTGTTCCACTGTTCGTGGAGTTGTGGCTGTGATTTATTTTTTGGTCACATGAGTCAGCTCTTTGTCCCCAGACCTCTGACTTCCTGTCTGCGTCATCCTTCACTTTGCACTGGAGCCACTGGTCCATGTGACGCGTGCTGGCCGCGCTCCAGCGAGGAGGTGGAGATAGAACACGATGTCCCCGAACTACGTAAACAACACATTCCATGCGGGTCGAGTCGCTCAATGGCTCAATGGCTGATAGCAGCAGTGCACGTAGGCTTCTCAAAAAGGGTTAGAAGGTGAGATGAAATCTCACATTTCAGTCGGGCACTTTGACCCTGAAGACAAACCAGCCTGACCTCTCACCCAGTTTGGACACACCCAGTGTGCTCAGAGGGGCGTGTAAAGGTGCACCACCTGTGTATCCCATTAAGCTACATCACCTGTATATCACATTGAGCTACACCACCTGTATATCACATTGAGCTACACCACCTGTATATCACATTGAGCTACACCACCTGTAGGTGATCTGTTAAAGCAACGGCATCATGTTAAACCTTTGCAGCTTTGTTGCTGCCGTAAAGAGTCTCTGGACCAACGATAGTGAGTTTGAGGCTTTTAAACAATTTAACAGTCTAAATAATCAGTGTAATAAGATCAGAAAACCCTACGTCCAATAAAACCATTTCCAACAAATAGAAATATGTGCTGCTACTTGAAAGCTTGAGCCGAAAGTAGTTTATTGCTGATCCCAAATATTAGGATCCCAAAAGTTTACATTTTTCTTTTTTTGACCATAATACAAAAATATTTTGATCCAAATGTAAATGTCAGATTATTAAGATCAAACATTAATTTAACTGAGAGAAAAGGTTTATAGATTTAATACATATTTTAAAGTATTCTTTTTGTAGAAATTGTTACAAATACACATTTGTCTTTTACAGCCCTGCCTCATTTTGATGTTTCTTCATCCTCATGTAAGTTGTCTTTCTCTCTCCCCTCCACAGACACACACACACACAGACAAACACACACACACACACACACACACACCACAGCTTGTAATTTCCCAGAGGGCCTTGAGTCTCCGTGCAGAGTAACTGCTGTAAGGCTGTCGTAAGACAAGGGTTAAAAACACACAGTATGATGAAATGACTTTCCAGAGGGGTGAAATCAATTAGCACCCCACCCCCCCCTCCTCCTCACCCCCCAACACACACACACACACACACACACTGAGCGTGGTGCAAAGGTGAACACTTGCTGACAATGTTGCTCTGTCGACCCAGCGTGTGTCCTTTGCAGATACCCCCCCCCTCATGTCCCACCTGTCCTCCCACATGTTGTGCATGGAATTGATCTCCTGCTGGTCTTCGGTTCTTTTGAGACGCCACGTGTTCAGTTTTTGCTTGTTTGCCCCACTGTTTGAATGATGCGAGTCACCTGAAGCTTTCTACCTGTTTCCCAGCGTTTCAGGTGTAGAAGCTACAGAGGAACCAAGGGAACCTTGCAGTGATCGTTTGGGGTTAATTGCTTTTTTCCCCTTTGCACCTTTAGCCGTCGTAACGCCGGCTCTCCGTCCTGCAGCACGAGTCATTCTTTGTGTGACATTTGCTGTGAGATGGGACCTGAAAAAAGAATCCCCGTATTATTGATGTTTCTTTGGGGGGGGGGGGTCTGGTCTTTATTCTGCTGGCTGGTGGATTCGGCGTTCTGCTCAAGGGCAACAAGATACAAATCTACAATAATCCCATCATCGCTCCCGCTTTCCCTCCCCCCCCCTTTTTTTTGGTTCCAAATCCACTCCTCTCTTTGTATATCTTTGTCTCCATTTTTCTCCTCCGCATCCTCTCCCGGCATCGTTAGCTCCGTGGCCTTGGCGACCCCGTCTCCAGGCAACCGCCAGAAGTGGCGAGGCTTCGAAAGGATTGCAGGTGATTGCAGCAGCGGCAGAATCATCATCAGCAGCAGCAGCAGAGGAGGCAGTGGGTTTCCACACACACACACACGTGGTTACCCCCCCCCCCCCCCCCCCCTCTCTGCCAGATAGGGGGCATCTCCTGGGTCACAATTAGCCGATGATGCAATCTACCAGCAGCTATTGTGTCTGACACCGACGGTCGCGTGATGTGATTCATTCGGTGCAAATGACCCAAAGCGACCCGGCCGGTGGTCTGCCTTTGAATTGCGTTGTTCATCTGTGTCCTCTCCTCCTGACTTTCTCCACAGGGAGGGGGGCGGTGGGGGGGGGGGCAATGCTTTCACCTACATCCACCTGGTCTGGCTCAGTAATTATCGAGTGGACTTTAAGGTCCCCTGTGAGGCCTTCGGGGGGCTCCAGAAGCCTTCTGCGAGAAAGGGAAAGATTCACTTTAGCAGAGCGAGTGAAAACAACCTTTTAATATTACTATTGCTTCTGCAACCCCCCCCCCCCCCCCACGCCCCCCTCCCTTGTGACAAACACATATATGTGGTAACCACTTATTGTGCTCGTGAGGGTAAGCACGTTCTAGCACACAGGAGCGTTTGCATCCGGCATTTACATATGGCTCGGTGTATTTGTGTGTGTGTGTGGGGGGGGGGGGGGGATTTAAATATTGCAGGTGGGGGAGACACCTTTCCTCTCTGGTGAGGGGGCGAGGAAAAGCCCCAGAAAAGTCCACGATCAGACTGCAGGTGACGTCCTCAGGGGAATTGTTTTGTCGTAATAATAGTAAAACTTGTCGCTGTAATAATCCATTAAAAATCATTAAATCAAAATAAAAGTATTCAGATCTTGTACATCTTGAGATCTTGAGAGCATCACAACAGTAGTACCTTCTTTTCTTTTACTCAATAATTTTTACTCAATTATTGAAAAGTGTATATTAATCTTTGCTGTCTGTAAAAAAGAAGATTTAATTTACTTAATATACTTTAGTTAGTTTGTAAAATTACCCTCACGGATCAATAAAGTCTTCTTCATCTTATAATAATCCAATGATTCATTTGTTGATTCTATTTTCTATAATCAATATAAACATCTGAGTAAGTCGTCTATTATTATTATCTATTATAAGTGTTCTATGTTTATTATTATTATTACCTACACACATTATAAAACTGTTGATAAATCAGTTGATTAAAACACACACGTGTTGATATAAAATCGATATTTGAACCACCTTTGTGGTCGTTGGAATTAGTGCAGGCAGATGCATTTTGCTTGGGTTGCCATGGCAGCAAAATACCCTCGTTTACTGTAACAGGGCGCGTGAACTATTTGGGGATTTTTTCCACAACCGGAAGACCATATTTGGACATCTCAGCCGACTAAATAAATAAATAAATCGGAAGCCGTCTAGACGCTGTGTGTGAAGCTGTGCTGCCCTCACGTGGTCAACACCTTCACCTGTCAGACAGCTGTTTGGGCAACAGCTGGAAGCAAAAATGATCCAATGAAAACCTCCACCACCTTCCACAAGGGCTTCAGCAGCCAGGAATCGCCTCATTCCATTTCATTTCAGTGGATGGAAGCAGGACAATAATCACGCTGTAATCCCATTCACTAAGCTGCTTTTTTTTGGGGGGGGGGGGGCGTCCCTGTGATCTGGGGAGAGGCATTAACCCCCCTGCTGGTAGTGGTTCTGGGGGAGTAAACCACCCCAGACACTATTGAGGTAGATTCTATGCTGCCTTATACTACTTACGTCTTTTTATTACCAGCGACTTTTCAAAATAGGATTTTAGGTTTTAGAATTTAGCAGTTGACGAGGCTCCTAACCCCCTCCAAAGGTTCTCCTAATATCCAGTTGGCCTTCTTTCCTCTCCCATGATTCACCTCAGGTGGGTCTCTGTTGCTGTGGCCCATTGGTCGATGACCTGATTCCTCTGAGTGCAATGAAGAACAAGTTCAATGATTACACATCTGGGCCTTTCCTTTATTTAGATCTCACTTTTACTTGTGGTGGCCTACTTCAAAATGATGGTTTTGGCCGTTTGACTTCAGCATGACGATCTGCGTACTTCCTCCAGAACATCTGGACCGAAATCAGAAGCAGCAAAAGGAGAAAAATACATTTTTCCATCACGAGTCCGACGCTTTAAAAAAAAATGACATTATACATGTTGTTGACGCTCACATATAATACAATCAGTGTCCCCTGAATGCTGTGACGTCAGTTCCAAGCAGGAGGGTGAGTTGACATGTGATGTCCACCGGAGGGAGACAGAGCGACACAGGGAATCTGAACTTGAGGATCTCTCACTTTTAGGAACCGATGAACTAAATGAAACTTTAAACCTCTTCATGTCTGCACACAGAAAACTCAAACTGTCAATATTGTTCATTCACAAACTTTCCCTGGAGCTTTTGACCAAGTCCCGCTGACCTTTTTCAGAGAAAGGAACCTGCTGAGGCCTCATCATCATCGCAGTTAAAGCTGCTTTTTGGTCGCTTGGTAAACAAAATCCCTGAAAGGTCTAGAAGAAGCAGCTGAACTTTGAACCTGAACTCTGAACATTTCAGGTGATACATCTGAGTTTTTTTAAAATTTAATTTAATTTGAGGAGCCGTGCAGCAGGGTGAAGCTCTATCGAGGCATTGACCCCACATGACGTGACATCAACGACTCCAGAACTCCCTCACCGCCATACCGATTTAAAACATTTTACATCGCTTCCCTTTGAGAGAAGAAATGGTGAGATTTTGGATGAAAGTGTTGAACTCATTTTAGTGACGTTGCCAGAAAGCTCATTGTTTCCGAGTGCACCGCAGGCCCACGCTACAAGCAGAATAGTCATTATTTCAGAAATAATAGTTGTTTTGTGCTGCTTCTTTGGTCACATGGTGCAGCAACTACGCTGACAGTGACCTGCTGCTCACGTGAATCAGACCTTTTCCATTCTATCATTTATATTTTAACAGCCAAAGAGAGGCCAGAAAAAAAACAAGCAATTAGCTCGTGGGTGCAAAACATTTACTTAAATAAATGTAATCTGTAATGGAGGCATCAGGCGTGACCTCGTGACCTCGTCAGTACGAAGCATAAATCTATCTCATCTACATGCCACATTCCCCTCTGTGTGTCTTCCACCATCCCTGGACTCCAGGAATGAGCCCCTGCACCTTAAAGAGGATCAAACAAAGGTCTCTTCGGGTTGAACGTTGTCTCCTCGGGAGGCGCCCAGCTTCACGAAGAACCCTCCCTTTCCTTCAGGCCGTTACCTGCTGCTCCATCCGGATGCTGTTCCCATCTCGACCCGAGGTGACATGCACGTTGCACGCGGCTGCAGTGTGGACTTCTAAACCCAAACATGCTCTGGAGGTATAAGAGGAATGAGGAAGGACAGGGTGAAGACCGTCTATGACGAACTCTTTCTGCTCAGATGGCTGTTGTTGGAGAAGGAGTCCCTGCTGCCTGAGGACTCGTCAGCAGCTTAGGTCCAAATGTTTGTTTCTTCAAGCCGACGGGACGTTGTCGCCACACGTCTCCTGGATGCAGAGACACCAACGGCATTCCGATGAGCTCAGACACCGAGGCTCTTATTTACTCCTGAGGAGCAACAATATGGAGACGGCTGATGTTACTGTATGTCTCTGTATGTCTGTGTGTGTGTCTGTGTGTGTCTCTGTGTGTCTGTGTGTGTCTCTGTGTGTCTGTGTGTGTGTCTGTGTGTCTCTGTGTGTCTGTGTATATCTCTGTATGTCACGGTGTGTCTTTGTGTGTCTCTGTACGTCTCTGTATGTCCCTGTATGTCCAAACACATGTTTTAATATCCTCAGTAGTCTGTCAATGTGATGTCCAACAAAACGCAGGCTGATGATGAGAATTAACTCATCGGAGTAAATCAAAGCTTTTTTAATGCGATATCTAAATGAAGCAAGTCTTTAATCTACTAATCTGTCTACCCTAACTACTAACATGGCATATTTTAAAGAGACTAAAATCAATCCATCTTTTATTCACTCTCCAGTGACCACAGGGAAATGAATACGTTAGATTATTAACTCCTAAAACACACCAGGTGGGAGCCTCCTCCGTTCATATTGCGGTTGGAGGGATGCGATTGAGTGAATTTGATTAAAATGTGTCCCACTGATTGATTGAGTCTCACTTGGCTTTCAGTCTTTCAGTTTAACCCCTCGACCCTGTGATCTATAAATAACTTGTTCTTTCCCTTTTGGTGGCAAACACGGGGAAATCAATAGATTGCCACTGCCTTTGCTTTTGGGGTGCCATGCTGACATCGTTTCGTGATTTAGCCAAACCATTGGCCCGTTCTTTTTAGTTGTTTTGGGCGAGTTTGTCTGCATTAGATAATGAATAATGAAGAAGTGAGCTGCAAGATGACATGCAACAGAGATCCTGGTCTGGACTCTGCACAGGAAGCTGCAACTAATCTATCTGTAAATGCTCCTGTTCACATTATTCACGTCGCCTCAAACAACAAAGGCTTTTGACAGATTTTTAGAACGGTTTAAATTCCCTTGCGGAAACTGTTGACAAGTTACAAACCAAATCTGGTAACAGCTGTGTTATTCTGGTGGGAAATCACTTGGTTAGTTTGTTCCTAACAAATAAATAAGAATTAGAATAAAATCTAATATTCATACAAACTCCTCTCCACAAATTTATCATAGAATCAACTAAACGGAAAACATCTTAGTGAGAACCAAAGCCGTCTGCGATCAAGAACAGCCCCGAATGCCGTGTATGTGCGCGCGTGCGTGTGTGCGCGCGCGCGTGTGTCCGTATTTTCCCCTTGCGGTGCTCAGATTTACGGGCTTTCCGAGCGGAGCCTGAAGGCGGCGCTGGCCCGGTGATCGCTGAGCTCGCTCCGCCGCGCGAGGGAATGAGGTGAAATAGGACTTTCAGAGCGGATCATGGCGGCGCCTCTCGGGCGGGACGCTTTACCTGAGCACTGGTCCTACGGCGTCCGCGCGGACGGGAGGGTCTTCTTCATCAAGTGAGTAAAGAGGAGGGAGTGAGGGGGGCGCTTTATCGCGCCGTATCCCCCGGGTTAACGGGAGTTGGCGGTGGGTCTGCCGGTGTGTTTTGCCGTTGGTGTAACAGGTGTTTTTCTGTCTCTCTCTCTCTCTCTCTCTCTCTCTCTCTCTCTCTCTCTGTGCGCGCGCGCGCGCGTGCGTGCGGCAGCGATGAGGCGCGGAACACCACCTGGCTCCATCCCCGCTCCGCTGAACCGGTAAACTCCGGACACCTGATCCGCTCAGGTAGCTAACGACAACTTTAGCTAAGCTAGTTAGAAGGGGGGGGGGGGTGCACTTCACCTGTGTGTGTGTGTGTACGCGGGCGCGCGCGGGGGGACGAGGCTACAGGTGTCACCGACGAAGTCTCGCTAACGTGTTTCTCCCTGTGCCCCCCCCCCCGCAGACCTGCCTCAGGGATGGGAGGAAGGCTTCACCAGCGAGGGGGCCAGTTACTTCATAAAGTGAGTACTGTTATGACTCCCGGTGTCCGGGGGCGGGGGGGCGGGTCCACCGGGACTCACCTGCTGACCGCCTCCCCTCCTCCCCTGCGCTCATTGGTTGGCCCGGAAGAACACGTGTCGCACGCTGTAACGACTTTTACTGGGATGTGTAGTAGTGGAAGAAGTACTGAGTACCTCGGAAACACAACAAGTACACGAGTACTGGAAAGCGTCGTCGTGTACTCCTTGCACAACTCGAGTATTACTTCATTGTGATGGATTGCTGTAATGTCGCGGGAGGCGGGGCAACTTTTAAAGGACCTTTGACCCTCAAAACGTTTCGTGGTGGTCATGAGGCTGTTGTATAAATATTAGAGAATTATAAAAATCAGACCACAATGCATTTTATTTTTGCACAAGTGCTTCTGTGCGGTAACTTTTAAATGCAGATCTGTTTCCAAAATGATCCACTTACTTTTCTTCATGGCAATTTCTTGTTTCGTAGCAACAGTCGTAGCAGTCTTTCTATCTCCAGATTATTTTGACCGTTGTCCTGAAAGTAACGCGAAATATTTTATTAATTGTTCTTATTTTTCCGCATTTCACAATTCTTCCATTTTTCAAACGGGTGAAAACAGGTGATTTGTCTGAAAGCCCTTTCTTTTCGTAGGATTGTTCTCTGCTCTGCTAGGGAGTAACTACGCTAAATGTTGTATAAGTAAAAATATTTATAGCATCATCATTGCATTGGTGGGGTGAACTCGATGAACAGAGTGCATCTTATGATGGAAGTGTGGTGAAAAATCTGCTTTTGATGAGTTTTGAACCGATTTTGTTGCCAAATAGTTCATAGTTCTCGAATAAATCACCGGACGACACCACGTAGATCCAGAAGTGAAGCACGTGACCCGATGGCTGGCCTGAGGCCTGCGGTTTGCCTCTCAGGCTCCTGGTCGGGTGGATAATTGATTCCTCCGCCACGTTCATACGTTCACAGGAGGGCGTCTGTGAAATAGAGAGTGAGTCGGTAAATCTGCTGTTTTGGACGTCTTGTGATCTCCCTTTTTGAGAGATTTCCCTCGGTGGGGTTTAGTGTTGCTTCCTGACGGATGAGATTTCAGTGTCCCTGCAGATGGACGGAGGGCAAAGGTCGTCCGTGTCGCCGTCCCAGCTGCTGATTGCTTCAGTACAAACACGTTTATTTTCCTGGGCGAAAGTTGCTTTAGATTTTGAGTAGATAATGTAGCAATACATTATACAATATATTATTTTGTTGTGTTTGACACGGATTAAAATTCCCCAGAATCCGTCCTGATGTGCTGTTGTGGTTTGCAGTAATCACTTTGTGTGTGTGTGTGTATGTGTGTCTGTGCGTGTGTCTTTTTTCCGGCGTGCTGTTTAAAAAAATATCCTTGTTTTTTTTTTTTTTCTGAATTTCTGGTTTAAAAAAACCCTTTTGATTCATTCCCGAACATTCTCTTGTTGAGCCTTCACATGTAGCCCCGTATCTTAATTGCCTCTCAAGCTGTTAGCGGGCAGTTTGTTGATGTTTTGGACCAAAAAAACCCTTCCCCTCGATTGTATGAGTCTTCAGCCTTGGTGATTCCAAAGGTAGAAGAACTGCAATACAATCATGCAAGGCCTTTATCAGGAGGCTGCAAGTGTCTTTTGGTTCGACCCACAAATAACTTATTTTATATATCTTTTAATATGTCAGACATGAGAGGAACATCCTTGTTTTAAGCCTGAAGTCTTAATTCATAAAATCCCTAAACAAGAAATGTTTCACCAAAAAGGAAATAGGCTGATCTTCTGATCATTTAGTTACACTCCGGTAGATGGAATAATAAAGATGGATGACTTAATGAGAGGAAGGAATCTGCCTTAAAGGCGGTTTATTCTGCGACAAACAGGATCAGGTGTGAAAGGAAACCAGAGTGGGACTTTTAATTGGCCTCTTCTTTGAACAGAAACAAAATGGTCAAGTAATAACAACCGTGAAATACAATATCCTATTCACTTTGGTTCATCTGGAGGCTGTGTTTATTTAACATGAAACTACCCCCCCCCCCCCCCCCACACCTTCTCCCCCAGGGCTCCACCACTTTCTGTCCTGGAGACTTTCTTCTATCCCCCCCAAAAAAATGTTTTTCATGCTTTTATGTCTGGCAGAAAGAAGCACGGCTCCCTCTGCGTTTCTTCAGCTTTTCTTTGTGTCTTCAGCTTTGCTTTTATCTTTTTTTTAGTGCTGTTAACGGAACCAGGCAGGCGCTCTCGACATGCTTCTAATGAAACCATAACCTACGGTTGAGCGTGACTTATTCGTCCCTCGGGCTTCACCGGAGAGAATAAAAAGCATAATGTCGAATCTGCAGGATACAAATAGCCACGCGTCGATGAGCAGCGACGTGCTGCTTGTTAGCCGCTAAGCGCCGAGTGCCCAACGCCTCAAAGTGGTCGCCGAGGGCAACCGCCTAAACGGTGACTCATTTATCGGAAGCGGGGGGGGGGGTTAAAAAGCGTCTGAGATTTGGTGTCTCCAGCCGCGAACGACCCGCACGCAACAAAGGGGCTCTTCCTCTGGCTCTGTTTGGTTTTTGTTCCTGTCGGTCAACAACGTGGGCACATGCACCCCCCCCCCCCCACATCCCACCCTCAGTCCCCCCGCTGAGGACAAAGGGGACGTAGGTGGGACTTTGAAGGTCTCCACCTCCCAGGCTTCAGAGGTAATGCTCCGAGACATGTGATGGACAGACAAGGCTCCGGCTCTGCCTCTGGTCTCGTGTTACCTGCGCCGCCCGTGCAAACAGATGTGGCGTGTGATTCACTCCTAAACCCCCCCCCCCCTCCCCCCACACACACACACTCCCCCTTCGAGGGGCCCCCAGCTGAGCCTTCCTCCACCTTCCCGATCCTGCAGCCACTCCCAGCAGGGGGCTCCCAAGCGGGGGGGGGGGCTGATCACATCTGAAGAGAAGTAAAGCTCCTGCAAGACCGTCTGCACGACTGGCTACACCGGGGGGGGGGATTTAAGGGTATTGAAAATGGCATAACATTCAATAACATTCTTTGGTTTTCTGGCTCCTCGGACGGAGCGTTTTCTGCTTCTGAGTCACAAAAAAGTGCAAACAACAACATTTCTTTGGTCATTAACGGATTGGCGGATAAATATAATCCAGTCAACCTGGTAGTTCAAACAGTCCGCTGCAATGACCCCTGGGAGTATTTTAGGGTATGCAGGTGAGTCACAGTAAAAACAGAAGGATAAAATCGAACTAGTTTAGATGTTATCATGTCCTGGTTAGATCAAAGAGGCCCTTCAGACGTGATGATGTAACCCCCCCGCCCTGCTATCACATGAGCAAACATCCATACTAAAGTCCCGGGATGACACCTGAGCAATCGCCATGGCAACCGAGCAAACTCCGTACTGAGCCCCCAGCAGCCTGTTAGAGAATCTTCATGAGATCAGATATTCCTTTTATTAGTCCCACAATGGGGGAAATTCATCCATCCAATGGGGCTAAACGTTTTGTCCTGCGCGGATGACGTCACGTGACACAACACCACCGATGAGAGAGATGGAAACGCATCACAGGATCTTTGTGAGGGACGAGGCTGCAGGTGTCGTCCTTACGTCCACGCAGAGCGCTTAGGATGTGCTCAAATAGCATGTCGGACCTTGTGTTTGGGTGAGGAGAGAACCCCCCCCCCTTTGGAACACTAAATGGATCAAGAAGTTTGATTTTATGAAAGAGAAGGGATGGAATGTATGGGAGTTAATTAGGAAGGGGGGGGGGGGGTGATTGGAGAGCTGCATGATTGGCAGCGTAAGCACAATGATGGTATCACGAAGCCGCCGCCAAAGAGGCTTATCTCAAAGGAGCTTACCGCCATGTCAGCGGTGCGGCCCTGCTCCACACGCCGCCGGGACCACCGTGTCCTGTCCTCCCCCCCCCCCCCCCCCCCCCTCTTTGATGGCCAACGTCCTCGTCGAACCTTTTTAAAAAAGGTGGGATGTTAGTCTGAGAAGTGCCAGCTCTCATTCATCCTCGCTCAGCGGGACGACCTTGACCGACTGTGCGAGAGCCGCCGATGAGTCACCGGACGCGTCCCATGTTTCCTTGGCAGGATGCTGAAGGATGTGAGTTTGGTTTGACGTTTTTAAAAAGGCTGTTTTTTGGACCTCCTTGTTAATTCTTGCAAATATCAGGATTCTTTGGTTAAATGGCTACAGGCCGCGACGTCATTTCTGCGTTTCTGCACGGCGCCGAAAGAACAAACTCCCTCGGCTGGAATGTCGTCTCTTTAGCCGAGAAAAGTGGATTTTTACATTTCTTTTGGATCGCGAGTGGTACGTTTTGATCAAACGTAAGTAGCTGCCCGAGAGGTAGCATCTCATCAATGCTCAACAGATGATGAAGCCCACATCATCATCATCATCATCATCATCATCATCATCATCACCGGCGAGGGAGGGGAAGAAGTCTCGTTCTCTTGTTCTATTCATGCCGTAGAAGTTTGTGATGTGAAGCGCCTGGTATCGCAGAGTGAGTCAGTGTTGATGCCTGACTCACTCTGTTCATACTGAAACCACACAGGTCTCCGTCTGCAACACCGCTGGCTAATGATTTATCAACAGCTCCGAGTGTGTGTGTGTGTGTGTGTGTGTGTGTGTGTTTTAACACATTCCTTTTTCATTGGTTCATGACACCGGACGCACTCGGATAAAAGAAGTCTTGAAGGGCTTCTTTTATTCTCTGTGCCTTTTTTAATCCGACTTACATCCTCCTCTAGCAGCTTCATCTGAGGACACGCTAAGGGGTGCCACATTTCTTTTGTCCCCCTCCACACTTGGATGCAACGCCACTATCTGAGGCTCCGTTCGGGGCGGTGCAGTTGTCACGCGAGGTGTTCGAGGACCGCAAGAACACTTGACAAGCCGCCAATGATGACGTCAGGTGACGCTTCCTCTCGACCTCGGCGTTCACGCCCCCCCCCCCCCCCGTTTGGTTTCTTATTCTGTCGCTTCTCGTTTCGTGGTTCTTTTCAAATGGTTCATTCGGGCCTTCGTGCTCGTGGAAACGGTTCCGTACAAAAGGCCTCTGTGAGATGCTTTCTCCGACCCGCTTGTTCTGACTTTCAGGCCCCCCCCCCCCCCGGCATCCACATCAAGGACCGTGTGTGGCGATGCGTGTTTTATCGTGCGAGGCGATTCACGGCGCTTTTTGATTTTCCACGAACAAACCGACAAACGGAGGAATTTGTTTGGCCTCTAACATCCAAAAGCGAGGCTCGTCTGCGGAATGCATTATTATTATTATTATTATTATTATTATTATTAATAATGATTCTGTGTGGGCAGGTGAACAGTTTTAAAATGACAACTCGATCACTATTAGTCGTCTGTAAACTTATGTTTCACAAAGTGACCGAACCCGATGATTGATGTGGTATTTGTATGGTGATTATCATAAAGTCACATTTTTCTTTTTTTTTCTTTGTTTTTATCAATACGTGATAGTACACACACACACACACACCCTAAAGAGACAAACAAAATTAGACCACTTTGAATATTTCATGAAGTCAAATTTCTGTGACAAATTATACTTCAAATAAATGTCACTACTGCACAAGCGCGCGCACACACACACACACACACACACACACACTTAATGTTAAAATGTCAACATGCAGGTCCCTTTACATAAGTGATGGAGAATCTGCTCTTGATTTCTTGTACATTAATCGAGGGGGAAAGCAGCGTTGTAAAGATATCTACAGGTTAACTCCCCCCCCCCCCCCCCATACACCTGTCCTACTCCCTGATTGGTTGCTATAGTTACACCTTCCTCAAAATCCTATTCTGAATGCCAAATCTCAGAATTGCCGTGAGGGAATTTATTTAGTCGACTTGAAGCTGAGGATTAACAGGATGTGTCAGTGAGGCCAGGATTCATTCGGTCACATGATCAAACATCATAGCTGATAACTCCGATTACATTGTGCTAATCTGAGGACTTTCCCCCACAAGTGACATTGATGTCGTTTTAGTTCTCTACACGCGACTAGTTTTACAGTCCGTCAAAGTCCATCAGCTGATAAGGCAGATCATTTGATTGGAGGAGCCGTACTGTGGATTATTGCTATAAAATAACTTCATATGTTTGTAGAGTTATGTCCCCTCTGCACATTGACTTTGTATCACCTGATTGTCCTCAGTTCTTTGCACCTCTTTTGTCGAGACTCTCAAAACATCCCTTTTGAATACGTGTCACTCAGTGGGGAAAGGGTGAGCAAGTGTCCACCCTTTGTGCAACGAAGGGGGAATAAACGATGGGTCTAAACGTGTTCGCGGTGCACCAGGACGCGCTTTTGAAAACAACAATCCTCGGATGCGTAGAAACGTTTAGAATGCCGAGCATTCCTTCCGAGTGGTAAATAATTCCTCCGCATTGACGAGCCCACACGCGTCTTCTAGCAGCGCGGCGGCGGCGGCGGCCCTGGACCAGAAGAAAAGCTCGGCCGTCTGCGTTCAACGCTGAGCAAAGGAGGACAGACACAAAGGAGGGATTGAAGCACACAGATGCTAAACAGCGTCCAAGAGAGAGAGAGAGACAATGTTGTGAGTCCAAGCTGGTTGTGGGAGACAGGGGCACTTCTGTCAGGGTGAGGAAGAGGAGGAGGAGGAGGAGGAGGAGGAGGGCCGGGAGACCAAAACATTAGCAATGCGGCTCAGAGCGAGAGAGCGAGGTCATGTGAGGAGCACTGGGGAGGGGAGAAGGTCCATGATACTCGTTGGGACAGTTTGAACTGGTGGAACAGAGAAGAAGTGGGTCACCCCGTCTGCAGCAGTCGCCTCTGCTCTCGTCCTTCTCTGCGACTCGAGGCTCTCACGGTAAAGAGAAACCAGCCGGGAGGCTCCAGGAGAAACCCTCCGGAAGGATGAGAAGCCGGAGGACGCAGTGAGGTCCGGGCCAGATAGAGCTTAAAGGATGGGTACCTGCTGCAGCCGCGACCCCGCCCGGGGGGGCGGCCACGAGCTGGTGGCGGTCAAACGCCACGCCGCATCGCTCGCCAACCAGGCCGACCACGAATTCTCCACCTGGGACCTGACGCCCAGGTAAGCCAGGCCGCTTCAGTCCTCGCCACCAACGTCGGCGTCCTTTCCTCTGAAGCACTTCCTGCCGAGGGGGTAAGGACCAGTCGTGCAAGGTGCAGTGTGACACCTTTATGGGATTGTAACGAGGCATAAAAGAAGACCTACGGGTGTGTCTGTCTGAGCCACACACACACACACACACATGAAAGCCGCTCTACAATTTAAAAGGACCACGTGGGCCGGGTGGGACCTTACAAACCACTGTTTTACCTCTAAGGAGCTGAACGTGATGAATATGAATGTGACAGCTCGATGACCCGACTGTGGTGTCAGCTTTATAATACAGCTTTATATTCTTATTCATTAAAAGGCAGGAAATGAACGCGTGGTAGAGCGCTGACATTCTTTTTTTTAACCCAATTATGAAATCTCTCTAAGAAAAACAAGTTGTGGACTGGATTTACTTCAAAAGCTGCTTGCATAATAAGAATGATGTTTGGGAAAAAAGTAGGAAGTTGAAGTGATAAAAGAAGCAATACATTTGTATGTGGCTTCATATGCATTTGTAAATAAATCTATGATTTTTACATCAAAGTCGCATGATCTCACACTATATGTTAACTGAGAGCGCGCACATTAACGTTGCCCTTCCACCATCAACAGATCATTTAAAATGAATAATTTGGTCTGAGCCTCGGGCTCCGACTTTCAGACTTTACAAAACTCCCTCCAGAGCCCGAGGAGATCCACGCAAGAGCAAGGTTCTTCTGATGTGTAAAAATCGTCCTTTTCAGATGCTGCTCATGCAAACAAATTCAACACCACAAACTAACGAGGCAGCGGACGCCTTAAAAAACGCACATCATAACTTTCATCAAGTGAAAAGTATCCCATCATACGAGTGTCAACACGCAAAACATCACACAGAGGAAGACTGATCCATGTCCTCGATCGCAGGTGGTGGGAGGAGCTCTCACTTGGTGGGAGGGGCTTGTTGGGTGGAGGGAGGAGCTCTCATTTGGTGGGAGGGGCTCGCTGGGTGGGAGGGGCTCGCTGGGTGGAGGGAGGGGCTCGCTGGGTGGGAGGGGCTCGCTGGGTGGAGGGAGGAGCTCTCACTTGGTGGGAGGGGCTCGCTGGGTGGAGGGAGGAGCTCTCATTTGGTGGGAGGGGCTCGCTGGGTGGGAGGGGCTCGCTGGGTGGAGGGAGGAGCTCTCACTTTGTGGGAGAGGCTCGCTGTGTGGTGGGAGGGGCTTGCTGGATGGTGGGATGAGCTCTCACTTGGTGGGAGGAGCTGGTTGGTGGGAGGAGCTCTGCGGAGGGCGTCGCTTTCTACCGCCAGTCAAAAACTCGTCCCATGTTCTTTGCTCTTTGCCATCTCGGGGTGGTGTGTGCGTGTAGAGTTCTGAGTGAAATGAGTTGGATCCGTTGTGGGAGGTGGAACAAGCGAAGCGCTGTGAATCTGACACAATGGAGGCCACGTGGACTCCTGATAATCGGCCCGTTGTGCTCGGGCCTGAATCCGAGCCGGCGGCGACCGGAGGCTTTGTGCTTTTTGGGAAGTCCGTCCGCTTTTTGTGTTTCACAGAGTGGAGGCCCCCGAAGGAGGCCCCGAAGGAGGCCCTGAACTTCTTCCCTCTCTTATCCAGCTGTGCACCGACACCAACCACGTTTCTACAGCGCTGTTATACATCCGAATGATTTGTGGGTCGTTAACAGAACGGATATTAATAAAAAAAACTGAAAATGTAGTTCAGATTACATTTCTAAGAATACCCTGGAAGATGAACTGATCAGTGTTTTCAGATTCATCACAGCGATCTGCAGAGGGGCTTTCAGTATTGTCGCTTTCGCAAAAAAAAAAAAGGAGTGGAGGGACTCTCTGTCTGTTTGGTGTCGGCCGGTGGGTCCGACCCTCTTGGTCTGTCCCTGTTTCGTCTGCTCGTTGGCCCGGTCTGGTCTTCGGTAAGTGCGCCGTGCGTTTGAGTGAGTCAGGTTAGCAGCGGAGATGCAGCTCATTAAGAAAAGGAATGCTTTGGTGCGTTGTGACTTCAAAGCGCGTGCAGGGCTGTGTTTAACCGGGAGATTTAGGTGTGGATTGTACAGCTCGTACATTCCAGAACATTTCAAAGCTCAACAACATGAGAAGCCATTGAAATCTGCCGTACTTCGTGTTTGTGTACAACTGGCATGCATGGTGTGTAAGGTGCATGTGTCGTTTGTGCGATCACATGACTACACGTCGCTGTAAAGTAATGAACGTAAACATCTCCTCAGCTTGTGTGAACCACACCACTTGTTTCAGGCAACCAATCAAAGTGAGACGAGGAGGCGGGACTTATTTATGGGCTTCAGGACTTCTTATGCAAGCCTTCTAGTTCATTCTTTTCGTGTGTGGCGTTCAAATTGTAGACAAATTGATTTATCTGACAAACAATTCACCACATACCAGCAAATGGTTCCTGTTAATAATTGAGCATTCTTTATGAGATTGTGTGCAGCTGGACACAATAAACCTGTGATGGATGGCACAGAGCAGGGTTGGGTCTCGGCTCGTTGGTACCACTTTGTTCAACTATACTTCTGAGTCATCACCTTTGCTATCGCGGCCGTGTTACGGCATCGTTTTCTCTTTTCTCTGAAAGACTTCCCACAGCCCTTCTGGTCTGGAGTCTAGACATGATGGTTGGTCCACATGCAAATCCTGAGTGCAGATGCAAATTGTTTATGCAGCTGTTGATATGCCACCATTAACGTTCTGTTGCACACAAGGGCTCTTAAAATGTAGGAAATGAGGTGGTAATAAAAGATAAGCCTTTATTAGTCACAGGATTACAGCAGCAAAAGTGCAAACGGACATACCATAGTGCCTCTCCTTCACATGGTGGGGGGGGGGAAGAGTGTCCTGTAAGGTGGGAGGGGTTTGTCCCTCGGGGATTAAATCCACCCTGCGTTTTAAAGTCCGCTATTAACCATCGCTGCGTGACCATGTGACCTTTCCAGACAATAGGAAGCCGATGACAGAAAGATGCACATGTGGAGAATACCCCCCCCCCCCCACCCCCCCACCCCGCCTCCCTCCCTCCCCCTGCCATCAAAGGGAAGCCCTTAAAAGCCCTTAAACACTCCCCGGCCTTTCTTACAGTGGTGTATGGTGAAACGCCTCGTTACAACAGCCACCACCCAAAAAGAGGCTAATAATAACACACACACACACACACACACTCAGTCGTACTAAAAACCAAATAAGAAAAGAGACGTCATCGGCAGCTGCTCCCTTCTATTCAGCTCTGCATTTATTTCTTGTTTTAATCTCAATCGATGACACCCGGGTTCATCCCAAAGGTGTTCACACCTGGGGGGGGGGGGGGGCAGAGAACACACATATATATATATATATATATATATATAATACCTCATGTTATGAGCTCAGAGACGAAGCTAATGGATGCGTTACAGCTACAGCACATGAACTACTCTGCCGGGCATATTTTCCACTGCAGAGTCAATAAGCGCCACGAGAGCTGATGAATCTTCACTTTTTGTTTACTTCGCTCCATGGGCCTATAGAGACAATATTCAGAGTGCAATCATTGGTGCTGCTGAAAGAAGCAGAAGATGATTAGAAAGCCTGATTTGAATGCTCACTTTCCATTATGGGAGGATTTTCCATATTCCAGTTATTAGCTGACACTCATAGGAGCTTAGAACAAGATTAGGTTCAGTTTAATTTAAGCAATGTTCCTAAAAATGGCAGAAAAGGGGAAGCGAGTCCAGCTGAATCGCCCTGGCGCTATGATTATAATTATTATCCCAGCCATGAGTGGGTAAAATCATTTTTAGAAATAGGTGCATATGGCACAGTAAGTGGATGAAGGTTTTTTTTTTTTATCCCCCTTCAGGATAAGTTCAAATTTGAGGTAATGGAGGAATGTAATGAGGGGAATGAAGGATGATTCAGGGGGCAGAGGGTTCCGGGCTGTGATGGAGGATTCAAAGGGACTCAGCAGACCTCCTCTGGGTCTGATAGGGATGCAGGACCCAGTGGTCACCTGGTACGCTCAGCTCTGCATTAACAAAGAGCCCCTGTTGAGGTAAAACGGGTTATTTGTAGTCTGTAGGATTAGAGGATTCCTGACAGTTGATGTTTAATAAAAGGCAAGGTGGATTGATAGAAGGTGGAATCTGTTCAATTCATCTAGATTCATTAAAATCAAAAGGTAAACAAAGATGAGTCACTACACACCAACACTTGAGAACTCATTCTTTCGTTGGAGGATGAATATTTTAACATTTCCAGCTCCTCTGTGCCGGCGGAAGGCTGTTTTTTTTAAACCAGACATCTCCCGAAAGGCCATGATGAAATATCTCCAAATCCAAGGCCTTCGGACCCCGAGGACGAAATTCATTCGAGTTTTGTGGTTAAAAGGTCGAAGGTCAAGGTCCCCCGTGACCACAGACTCATCCCACTCTAGTACCTCAGCGACGGACCAAAACCTCTCACATTCCTCACTGAGGTCCACCTGGACTCGCGTCAGAGCTCAAAGGTAAAGGCCCGTTTCGGCTTCTTTTGTTGTCAGACAGTAATTTGACACAAAGTCTGTTGTCCCGCTGAAAGGAAGGTGCCGATGTGCCGGGGGTTTTCGGCCCCCAGGTCAGCCGATGGCTACAGGGGGGAAAAAAAAAGAAGAAATAAAGGACATTTACGAGCCTTCAGTGGCTCCTTTCATCATTCCCTTCCCTCGGAATTGCTGGAGTATCTGCGTGTAATAGGGTTTTTTTTATTGTGTGAGCGATCCTCTCCCGTGTCCGCGTGGCTGTAGAACGCGTCCAGCTTTGAACCCCAGCCTCTCGGTATGAGGGAGAATGAGCTTTTTGTGCTTTGATTTAGAGGCGAGTCATTGCTGCTCCTTTTTTTTTTGTTGCAGGAGATTCTCTGCAGGAGGAGATGTGGCGCGTTCTTCTCTCTGAACTATTGTGTTTGGGGCCGGACCGGTTAAATATGATAATAATAAAGCACACCTCCTCCCAACGCTCACACGTGGCGTGTGCACGTCTGCAGTGTCAGTGATGCACCGTTTACAGGTCGATACGCCGTCGGTTGTGTTCTATTTCCTTCGTTGTATTTCATTACCGTTTGCTGCCACGACACCGTCATTACAAATCCATTCCGTCCCCGTGTGTTATGCACGTCTTACACACCAAGAGGGCTTTTTTTTCTCTGTGTGTGTGAAAAAGTCTTCGTCAAAAAAAAAAAGACATTAAAACTAACTTCAAATAGCAAGAGCTGTGATTTCAATCAACCAGAAAGTACAACTGTGGTCAGGGTGGCTGTCCAAAGATGGCGTCCTGACCGCTCACACTGAATCATTTTGATATTTCAGATGAAAAAGAGTCTTTTTTTTTTTGCTTCTCATAGAAAGGATCTCTGATGATCGATCGAGCTGAGTCAGCCACGTCTCGCGCCGCCATGGAGCTGGCTGGCAGAGTGAGTGTAACGAAATGGCGTAGTTTCCACATAGTGAGCAAGAGGACTGTCAGAAGGGGTCAAAAGTGACTTAAATACAGGGATGTATTGGTCCAGGCCACGCAGCTCTCAGGGCAGGAGCTAAGAGATTGTCTCACCTCCCTGTTTGGTTTGACTATGCACGGACTCCCGTGACTCCGCCCAAAGCTCGCCTCTCGAGTCTGCACCACCTGATCCGGATCGTAAAAAAAAAAAAAAGTCTTCTAATTGCGGCGTCATATCTTTCCAGCTCGTGAGACGTGGCGACGAGAGCGAGGCCTCGGGGCGCGAAGAGGAACGAGCTCAGTGGAGCAGGTGTATTAATAGTGGGGCCGAGCCTTTGTGTGTGTGTCAACATCTCCGGGGATCGTTTGATCCAGATTCTTCAATCGTGCGTCACACACACATGAGTGATTGCATCACCAGAGTTTGTCCGACGCTCTCGGCTACGACACACGATTTTAAACCAAAGGGTCTCATTGCGTAACGGATGGAAAGCTTTTTGGGGGCGGCCCTTCACTTTGATGGTGGGGGGGACACGCGGGTGACAAATTCTAATCTCACAGCTCTACCTGTGACTGCAGCCTGTCAATCACAAGACATCTACACCCCCCCCCCCCCCCAAAGCATATACTGAAGGCCATGCACGTTACAGGTGTATTACTGTGGCACATATACCTGTAATGACGTTTTAGATTCCTACCTGTTACCCCTTCCTGTGTTAGCCGTTAGCTTCGCGGTGTGTGTGCTGCATTCAAGGACAGGGAGGTGCAGGGGGTTTCAAGGGTTTTCCGGAATATGGGCTCAGATGTGACCTTGTCAGCGGGCGGGGGTGGGTGTGTGTGTGTGTGTGTGTGTGTGTATGTGTGTGTGTGCGCTTAGAAGCGAGCGGCTATGAAAGGGCTCAGGCTGTAACGGCCTGATAAGCCGATCCGCAGGCCGAATCGCACCCTGTGTGCCGTCTCACCCACTGACACGGTGATTCAATAAAGCTGTCAGCTGTCTGCAGAAGACAACCGTGTGTGTGTGTGTGCGCCACTAGGTATATTTGGGCTGTGTGTGTGTGTGTGTGTGTGTCTTCTGCACTATAAAGAGTGTTCCTTTACATCCGCGTATCAGTGAGGTTGTGCAGAATATCGTCCACCTCCACCTGTGTGTGTGTGTGTGTGTGTGTGTGTGTGTGTGTGTGTGTGTGTGTGTGTGTGTGTGTGTGTGTGTGTGTGTGTGTGTGTGTGTGTGTGTGTGTGTGTGTGTGTGTGAGAGCAGAGGTGGAAGCAGTACACCTGCGTCTTCAGACCGAGTAAAGGCAGAGAAGGAAGCAGCCGGTCGTCCCCTGTGTTTTCAGCCCCTTTATTAGATTGGGCCGGAATTTAAAACAAAACAGGCGCACCTCCTTCCCTCCCACCTCCTCTGAGCTTTTTATGCCTCCTGATCCCCTCTCCTTCATCTCTCCCCCCCCCCCACCTCCTCTTCCTCCTGTTTTTTCTGTTTGTTTGTCCCTTTCTGCTCTCAGCACAGCAGAGACATCTGATGCAACCAGCCAATTAAACCACAGATGGGGATGTTCCTTCAGATCCTGTGAATGCATTTGAGTCTGCATGATATCAGGAGTCGCCAGACAGCAATGTGTGCGCCCCCCCCCCCCCCCCCCCCCCCCATGAGGGATTGGTCGTAAATAAATATGCAATCAGGCAAAGGGCCGTCTGGGAAAATAACACAAAATAACCCTTGTTATCGCCTCTTTGTCTTCTCATGACCCCTGCAGGTCGTATGCCTCTCTGTGGGGGGGGGGTTCTAGTTGTGTCCCCTTCCTGGCGTTGATCGGAAGCCGCGTCTTCGACTTGGGAAGTGAGTTGTCTTCTGACGACAGGCGGAGGGGGGGGGGGGACTTTAATATCACAACAGTGATGCAAGATCATAGGAGGAGTGTCATAACCGGGTGTAATACGTGGCAGAAGGAGGAGTAACGCGGGCTCCGAAAGGGGAAAGCCCAGCTACTGCTCATTCTCTTCCTCGTGTAGTACCTGGAATCACTTCCTGTTACCTCTCTGCACCGACTACTTAGTCTTCAAATGGTCACGGTTGCGAGGGTGGTGGGGGGGGGGGGATGTGTCTGTAGTGAAAACAAAACAGCAAACAAATACTCGCTAATCCAGTGGCTGCACGGCTCCATCACTCCGTGGCCCCGCCTCCCCGTGGGAACTCTTTCCTCGTATCAGATTACGCGTTCGGACAATGACTTCCCCCCCCCCCCCCCCCCCCTCGCCTGAGTGAGGCTGTCATCTCGCCAGCCGGGGTTCTGTGTCGGCAGCCTTTTCCCCAGGTGCGAGGGGAGGGGCGGGCGGGGGTTCTCGGCTGTGCTGAGCAGTCCGCCTCTCCGGGGGGAGACGGCGCCTCCCCCATTTAGAGGTGACCCCCCCCTCACCTGCCGATGGGGAGGTTTGAGGGAGACTGTGCTCTGCTCTCGTGTCTCGTCCAATCAGAAGCTTCTGTACCTCTTTTTTTTTTTTCTCTCACTGGTATTCCCTCGGATTTAACATTTTTCAACAGTTTCTAATCGGCTTGTATCCACCAATGAAATCAGTTCCAATTAGCTCCTCCCCTACACAAATTGTTTACAAAGTACCTGTGAAGAATAAATTCCAAGCAACTACATATCCTCTCTGGCACCGGTCTACTTCACTGTTACTCCACCCCCGGGGTGGAGCTCAGTCGTAGGTGGCGTGGGTGACGTGGGGGTGTTTTAAATGAGCTCCGTCAGCCTCTCATTCAACCTCTTAAATTACACCCAGTCACACGGTCCGTCCTTCTGTCCCCACGCTGTCTCTGTACACACACACACACACAGACTCTCTCTCTCTTTCTCTCCCCCCCTCCCACTGCCTCTCTCGTCTTCTCGGCGTTGTGTACCGTGCCAGATGAGCACGAGGCGGGAAAAGGAATGCAGCTCCGCTCTTTTCACCTCTTCCTCGATTTCTTGCCCTCTCACTACTCATCCATTCACTTCACCCTCTCTCTCTCTCTCTCTCTCTCTCTCTCTCTCTCTCTCTCTCCCTCCTTTCCGTGAGTATGCTCAGTCATTCGGCGCCGTGCACCGTGGTTGTTTCGTGAGGGTGTAGAGCCGGTGGGACGCCTGCAGGTTGGGGATCCGGCTCGCTCAGAGACAAACCATCTGCAGCGGAGGGACGCAGTGGGGGGGGTTTGGGGTGGGGGGGCACTTTGGATTTTAACCTGCACGAGGAGATGGATGGATCCGTGGCACCTGTGGACTTTGGAGGGAATGTTCTGTACGTGTGAAAGACATAAACACCTGCTGTGCGGTGCCAGGGATCGCCGGAGGAACGGAGCTCTCTGAGATCGCCGTCTGGAAACGACCCCCCCCCCCCCCACACACACACACACACTTGGAAGTGCGAATTGAGTTGCGAGGTGGAGACACACATCACGCATGATCTAACTGGCTCTAACAAGGCACGGCTCAACAAGGGTCGCCCCCCGAAAAACATCTGTCCCACCTGACTGCACCTGAGGGGGAAGTGAGCTGCTGGAGGCAGGATCAGAGGAGCAGCCCGTGATGTCACTCCTCACCTGGGGCAGCCGTCTGAGACTCCGCTGAGCCGTCGGAAAGCAGACTTCATTTCCAGGTGTGGAAACCACACCTGGCTTGACTCACCTGACACCCCCCCCCCCCCTCCACTCAGCTCATTCTTCTCACCTCCTCTGCTCAGTAATCCCTGCTCTCATAAAGCGCCGCAGACTCTCCATCCCTCCCCATGGAGCCGCTCGAGAGGCGAGAGAAGAGCCGCTGATTAATGTGACTCTCCCGGCGAGCCCCCCGTCTCGCTCCCTCGGCGCTACAAATAGAACGGCGGAAGGAAAACGGCGGCGGCGGCGGCAGCAGCACTGGTGAACTGTCATCGCGTGGAACGAGAGAAGCACCATGTGGAATCAGTCTGGATACTGCAATCACATACCTCACCATGGATATCCCTTCTACCATGCGCCCTGCAGGTACGCCACCACAACCCCCGCGTGCACCCCGCCTCCGGCTCGCCCCGCGGGTTGCATTGCCGAGTTGGTTGCATTGCCGAGTTAGTTGCATTGCCGAGTTAGTTGCTTCGCCGAGTTAGTTGCATTGCTGAGTTAGTTGCTTTGCTGAGTTAGTTGCATTGCTGAGTTAGTTGCTTTGCTGAGTTAGTTGCTTCGCTGAGTTAGTTGCTTCGCTGAGTTAGTTGCATTGCTGAGTTGGTGGCTTCACTGAGTTGGTTGCTTCGCCGAGTTAGTTGCATTGCTGAGTTAGTTGCTTTGCTGAGTTAGTTGCTTCGCTGAGTTAGTTGCATTGCTGAGTTGGTTGCTTCACTGAGTTGGTTGCTTCACTGAGTTAGTTGCATTGCTGAGTTAGTTGCTTTGCCGAGTTAGTTGCTTTGCCGAGTTAGTTGCATCTCCGAGTTAGTTGCTTCACTAAGTTAGTTGCATTGCTGAGTTAGTTGCATTGCTGAGTTAGTTGCTACTGCTCGAGTCCTTACGCTCGTATTGTATTCTGCAGTGGGGGAAAATTCTGCATTTTCAGTTTTGGTTTTGATCCATTTAACCTGTGGGGTCCCTCAGGGGTCAATGCATGCGTTTTATATACATTTTTTCTTCTTTTTTCTTCAGACGTTTTTTTCTTTCCCAGCTGTTGGTCCATAGAGTCGGATTGAATGCATCCTTGTACATTGAAAAGTAAGCCACGGTGTTTGGTGTTTTTGTCGTTTTCCAAAGCGCTGATTGTGACCAAACTGGTTTGTCATGATTGTTTGTCTACCGGTGGCTTTAACAGGAATAGGAAACTGGTTTTGCAAGTCAGTGAACAAACATTTCTACTGGTCGGTATAACAATAGTGGAAGACATTAAGTCTTTGATCATATTACCGCAAAAATGTATTCAAACCAAGTGACTGGCTCGTTTTCTGATTGCATAATATTTTGCTGGTCCTCTTCCATTAAGTCTGTACTGCCCACACCTCGCAGCAGTGATGACATCATCGCATTTATCACAAGGTTTCAGATGACCCACTCTCAAATGAGCCCCATCCATCTTCATTCCCTGAGGGGAAAAGAGACCTGTGCCTCTTTTTCTGTCTCATACTGTAATATCCTCCAACCTGCCGGCAGCTCAACCACTCACTTTAAAAGAGTGAACAGCATGAGGAATGTAAAAGCTTAGTTGTACATTGTATCTTTCCCAGGTGGCGACCTACCTTTTCTGGAAAAGGTGCCTTAAAGTTGCATTCTTTCAAATGGACAGCAGGGGGCGACTCTTCTGGTCGCAAAAAGAAGGCTGATTGTATAGAAGTGTATGTGAAAAAGACTCTGCTTCTCATTTATTACCGTTTTATGATTAAAACATCTAGTTTCAACTCTTCTTCAATACAGCAGGATGTTATTTTTGTAGAATATGGTCCCACCGTAGTGGCCCAGTGGATGCTGTTCACGCCTTGTATGCACGCTATCATCCATCAACGTTGGGCACTTAATGCAAATGTTCTAGTGTTGGTGCAGCAAGCTGGAGCAGGAAGGGTGGTCTCCACCCGGGGGTGGGGGCACGGAGGGATTTGGATGATGATGAGTGAGTCATGCCTCAGACCAGTGGGCAGGTCAACGACCTGTCGGATCTGTCAGCTCGTGGCAAAAAGAGAGCGAGAGAGGGGGAGGAGAGGGGGGGGGGAGGAGAGAGCAGGAATCCAGGAAACAGCCCTGAGCTCCAAAACAAACCAACCGTTGCTATTCACTCCCACTCCAGTCTCTCATGGTGAAGTGCTCTGACTCACTGATCATGAATATTCCACCTCTCGTCCAGTCACCTCATGTACTCTGGTCGACTCGGGCGCCAACGTGCCGTTTTTGTTGGTGCTTGTGGTGGTTCAGCAGATCAGCGATACTCCCGTCTCCTCGCCTCCATTCCCAATCCTCTCCTTGGAATCACAGTCCTGTGTTCACCTGCACGTGCTTCCCCGACGGGAAGGTTTGCCGCCAAGTCAAATATTGAAGTTAACAGCGGCGTCCGACTGACCGTAAAGGGGGGAAACGGCGCTTTAGTTGACGGTTCGAGGTGCAAAAAGCTTTTTGAAGTGATGCGGCATTCGATATTGCATTTGTCACTCCAGTGAAATAATAAAGTGTTCCAGGCATTTTATTTCCTGAGCGCATGGCGTTCGGGGGGGGGAAGAGATAACGCAGTCCGCTCTGTGAACTCGATGAAAGTTCAGCGGCCGCGCGGTTAATGATTCCCTCACCTGTCAACAGGCGTGCCACAGACGCCGCCAGACTCCGCCCCCGCCCCCACCCCCCCCCCCCCCCCTTCCTCATTCCCTCATTCCTTCGCTTAATCCAAAGCCCTTGCATTTGGATTGACTAAGGGGCTCATCTGCTGTTTGAGGAAGCCCTCAGCCAGACTCCGTTGTTTGGTCCGCTAATCCAGCGTAAGCCAGCGGTGACCCGGGGTCAGCGAGGTGAGCGATCTCCTCACCTCCTTGATTGTGTGTGTGCGTTTGTGTGTGTGTGTCATGTAATGTGAGCGGGCGTGTATCTGCCGTTTGACCCGTCGATTAAAAAGGTGTTGCTCCGGCGAAGGGCAGGAAATCATCATTTCAGAAGAGCAGATTCATAAATATACGCCGGCTAACTTTATTTAAGCAGCTTCGTACATGTCAACATGTTCCAGAGCGTGTTCACGGGGGAGAAGGAACACGAGAGAGTGACGTGACAAAGGTCGTGACGCGGACCAGAGGTGTGTACCTGTGTGTACTTAGCCTGCTAGTGAGAGTTTTACTTTCTCTATACGGCTGTGTGTGTGTGTGTGTGCGCGCGTGCGTTGCTGTCGGCCTTAAAGCAGCGCAGCGATGTAAATAGATTTGGGCAGGTGGCCGAGCAGGGGGTGAATGGAGCAGATTGTCTGAAAGCCTTTGCCTCATCCCTAAACACACACACACACACACACACACACACAGTGCCGCGTATAGACGTACACACACATTCTACACATGCGAAGGCGTTTCGTGATGCATCTTCCAAACACTCGAGAGCAGCGCGTGGGTGACGTGTTCTCGCTGGCCAACCCCCGTCGTACTGCCCCCCCACTTGGGAGGTTTGTGTTTTTGTCGGTGAGTACGGTATATGTAGCATTCAAACTTAATCCACACTTGAATAAAGAGAAAAATGTTTTTAAAATGTCTAATATTAGCATATGAATGCAAGTGGCTTTCATTGCAATACAGTAGGATTTATTTTTGTATTATTCTTGCGTTGCGGGCATGAAAAGTATCATTGTTTATTTTAATGAGGAAACAACTGGTGACATGGCATTAAACAGTGAGACTGGGGCTTTAAACCACAGTTTATTTTGGGGACAAAGAAACAGGAAATCACTCCGCATGCAGCTTCCTGATGCAAAACTAATCCCAGATGCTGAAATGAACCACCAATGTGTTCTACCCCCCCCCCCCCCCCCGGTACACTGCACACATTAAAAAATGAGAATCTGAGCACGAGCTCCTGATCCGGCGCCTCCTCCTCCTGGGACCCTCCGGTGGAAGCTGTCATTCAGCTCTCCCCCCCTCCCGCCCCCCCCTCCCCCCCCGGGGCTGCCGGTTGGACGCGTTTGACACTTTGACAGCCGAGAGAGCGAGAGAGAGGTCTTCTGTGGACGCACAAAGGCATGGTTAACCGTTGCTATCGGACGATTGATCATAGCTTTGCGTAAGTTAAGAGTTTCAATAATGAAGAAAATAGAATGTCGATAGTTTAGCGGCGTCTCCCGTAGACGTGAATGCTGTTTGTTGAGCCGTCAGAAGATAAAACTTCTGTCTTACTCTGAGAGGACGGGGGAACAAATGCAGAATACACATTTTAAGAACAAAAGACATTGCTGACATTTTTGTAATGTCAAATTCCTCGATGGGACACTGTGTCCAAATGTCAACCTCCTTATAATTCAAGACCGTGTCCTCGTCTCAACCGTCTCAGCAGGAAAACAAGCAAAGTCATAGTTTTCATTTCAATTGTGTGGGGGTGGCGGTGTGTGTGTGTGTGTCAATATTTTCCCCAATGAAGTGTTATTGAACATCCATCAAATATTACATAGAATATCAAAGTGATGTTCCTGGTCCTCCGCTTCATCTCCTGATGCTGATCTCCGTATTTAAGCAGAAAAAAGTTATTTACAAGGTTTAAAATGTGTGTACTGTGTTTTGGCTTAGATCACTTAAGACTGTAACTGCACACAACAACATTCATGAAGCCCTTTGTGTTTTACTCAGATTTAAAGGTTTATGAAATGTTGTTATTGAACTTTCATAACTTTTCAGCTTAAATGTCACCCACACTGATTGTGTGTATTTTGTTGGTGCATTACAATTTATCTGTTGTCCGTATTTATCGGGCTGAACATTTTCCCTGTCTGAAGGCCATTAGCCTCCAGCTTCCTTCCTGTTTATCAACGTCGTAATAATATAAAATGGTAATTCTTCAAATTGAAAAGATAATGTGTTTTTGCACTTAGTGTTTGAATGTTGTTTTTTTTCAGTAATCTCATTAGAGAGTGAATGCAGATGGAGTCTCTGCGTTCTCTCAGCAGAGCTTTTTTTTATCAGGAATGGAGGCGGAGCTGGATGTGGAGGACTTTCTGGTATCGGCCTGCTCGCCGTTCTCCGTGCGTCTGCCACTGAAAACCCTCCAGCTCGCCGCTCTCTCTCGGGTCTCGCGTTCCGCCCCGGCTGGCCGGGGCCTGTGTGGGCAGCGCGGCTCTAATCCTCCCCATGATCTGAGGTCGGCTTTGCTGTGCACTAGAAGCATCCGCTGTCCACATGTATGAAGAGCCTGCCGTGGTGGGAAACCTCCCCCTGGTTCCCATCAGAACATCAGGCTCGGGTGATAAAATGACTTGGTTCGGGTCGGACGTGAAGAGGCCTGAGCGTTTCTTTGAGTCGCTGTTTTCACGGGAATTCGTGTAAAGGATTTACTTTTCCTTCTGAGTAAAATATCCGGCTTTGAGCTCAATTTAGCTGCAACATTTTGGTCAACAAAGGTCATTGTTTTGGAGAAATTTGAATGTAAACTGCAAGTTTAAAGTAATTAACTTGTCCTATCAAATCCCATTTGGTATGAGTTTTTGAGGGCGTGTCCATCATATGTTTTATGTGTTTATTTATAGAGTCGTGTCAAATGGGAAATGAGTGGAGTTAGTCCGACTCATTTGAAAATAAGCCTGGCTTACTTTTGAGCTGCAGGTTCCATGACGCCACAGTCTTTCTCATTGGCATCTGCAACCAGACACCCCAGTGGTGTTTCACATTTCTACAGCTCCTCAAGCAAACTTCTCGTAAAACATTGTAGCTTTTTAGCTTTTAGCTACATTTTGCAGAACATCCCAGTTCCAACGGAACACAACAAAAGACACACATGTAGAAGAAAATATGCAAAAGGGAGACAACTGGACACAATTGTGTGCGTGTCTGACTGCCTGCTTGAATATGTTTGCATTCATTTGGCCGTGACAGGAGGGGGATTGAAGGGAAGAGAAAGGAGAGCATCTTGGAGCTCTGACCGTTCGCTCTCGTTCCTCCGCTCTGTGCATCCGGTAAAGCTCGTTAAAGCGGCGCGTCCTCTCTCATCCCACTTTGCTTTTCCTGCAGTGTTCTTTTTGTTCGTTTTTTTTCCCGCCGGCTTTTATTCGACTCCCGTTAATGCTCAAACACACATTCCTGCACACGATCACAACCACACAACTTCCTTCCCCTCTCGGAGACGGGGGCCCGTCAGGACCCTGTGAAGTGTTTTGAATGTGAATGCAGTAATGTATCCTTGTCTTGCATTAGCATGCCGGGCTGCCAGTCTCAATACGAGACCCCGGCTGGCCGGCTGACAGCTGCTCTCCGCGCACACACACACACACACACATGCACACTTACAGAAGAGGTGTTGCTTGCAGTAAACACTCCAACATCCTTCTTTCAACAACAACAACAACAACAACAACAACATGAAATCCCAACACTTTTTGGCAATATTTTGCAATGGACAATAGTTGGGGGGGGGGGGGGGGGTTATTATTTAAAGCCATCTTTAGGTTGCCATAGCAACAAAATGTCCCAAGGCAGTCCCTTGAGGGCTGTGGCGGAGGTTTGTGCCTCTGCTTTGTGGCGTCACCAGTAGCAACAGAGGCGAACGCCACTCCGTCTGCTGTCCTCTGATTGGTCGTGATGGACATCTCTATTACATCACCGTCCCTCCCCAATGGAGATGGAGCGGCTCATCAGGGCTGGAGAATTCCAATCCCGCTACTTGATGGGGCTGCAATGAAGTGTCAAAGCTACTTTACATCCCGCGTGTCTGTCCCCCCGGGGGTTAGAGTGTGTGTGTGTGAGACGCAGGGTCATTAACGGGAACAGCCGAACCCCCCCCCCACCCCCCCCCCCCCGATAAGATGACGGTAATAACGATGAACTGAATGGATGGCAGTAGTTTGTCCCAAATATCATCTTAAAAAACAGGCAAACTGTGCTTTTTGCAAAAGCAGGATTTTGAGGGGAAATAGAAATGTGCTCGTTTGAGAAAGAGAAAATCAGTGGGGAGAAAAGCCCAAAGAAGAAGGAGTTGATGGGGACATAAGTATCTGATAGAGAGGAGGCAGGAGGCAGATGACAGAACAAAGGTCACAGAGCTGGAGTGGTGGCCGGGCAGGTTGTGTGCAGCTGAGTCCGCTCTATAAATAGTCTATAAATAAATGTGCTTTGATATTCCTGGAATCAATGAAAATGCAATCAAGAAATTCAGTTAATGTGGTTTTAGAGAGTTTCAAGCAGAGAGCCACAGAGCCGTCGGAATCAATGTAACTTCAAAAAGAAGAAAGAAAGAAACATAACGATTGAATGAATAAATGAACAAAATAACAACAAAAGAAGGAAAAAAAGGTGAATTTATATTTGGTTCTTTCTTGTATGACCAAAGAGAATGTTCACAAGATACAGTTGCAATATCCAAGCTATGCAAATGTTTAAAGTCTTCCCACATCGACCTTCATGTCATTGTTATTTGACAGTTGATAGGAAACATGGAGAGAGAACAGAGAGACCGTTGCAGTTAGGTAGTAAACATTCTGATATTCCAGGATGAATACGACTGAATACAAAGTTTTATCTGATCTTCAACCGCATATCTGGGGTCAGGTAGTGGGGGCAACAGTTCCAAAGGGGGACCCCAAACTTCCCTTTCCCTAAAAAAAAGGTTTATTTAAAAATTGTCATGGTAAAATGAAAAAAAATATTAGGTCAAAAAAATGTAAAAGAAATTTGGTAAAAAAATATCAAGAAAATAACAGTCAAAAGATTTTAGATCAATTATTTGGTCAGCATATGTCATGGAAACCCTAAATATTAGAGTAAAAATCATCAAAAAATATTAGGTCAAAAAAATGTAAAAGAAATTTGGTAAAAAAATATCAAGAAAATAACAGTCAAAAGATTTTAGATCAATTATTTGGTCAGCATATGTCATGGAAACCCTAAATATTAGAGTAAAAATCATCAAAAAGTATTTGGTCAAAAAATGTCATGGGATAAAAAGTAAAAAGATTTTAGTATGAAAAAAGTAAAAAAAATATGAGGCCAAAAAAATGAGGGAAAAAATTGTTAAATGAAAAAAAGTCATGAAAAAGTAAAAAAAAAAGTTGGTTGAAAAATATTGAAGAAAAAAGTAAAAAAAAATATAGGAGGGAAAAAAGTAAAATGTTAGGTCCGAAAAATGTAAAAGAAATTTGGTAAATATCAAGAAAATAATAGTCAATTCTATTTGCTAAAAATAATTCTGGGGAAAAAAAAGTCAGAATATATTAGGTAAAAAAAATATTTTGTAGTTAGCATCATGAAAAATATTTTTGACAAATGTCAAAACATATTTTGTCAAAAAATATCCTTGAATAAAGTTAAACATGAAGTTAAAAAATGTCATGGAGGTAAAAGTAAAAGAATATTTAGTCAAATAATAAAAAATAAAAAAAGTTCTACAAATGTATGGAAGATATACCGTATGTATCTATTGTGTAGGTGGTTTGGGCATCTGATACCTCATGAGCACCTTCCTAGAGAGGTTTTCCAGGCACGGTGACCTGGGATAAGGCCCCCCGGGGGACACCCAGGACCAGGTGGATGGATCCCCCCAGTCACACCTGGTTAACGTGGTTAAGCTTCCATATTTGTAAAAACCCAGAATATTGTCAGTACTATAAACGCATACTTCTCTATCCCTGTTTCAGTTCTCTGTTTGTCCCATTATAAATATTTGAACACTATCATAGTCAAAGTTGAAGGCACTATGTTGTCAACAAACTCACTCACTGGGATGATCTGTTTCAGGGATTTAATCCTTTTATCAGATCTGTCCTCTGAGCCGCTTCGCTGGTGTTTCTGCCGCAACATCTTTTTGTTGTCGTGGGCATATTTGCTCCTCGCTCTGTTTACTCTGGGCAATCGTGTTTGTATGAACGGAGGAATTGTTTCATGTTCACACGCTGTCGGGAAAGACAGGAAAACACAGGGGGGGGGGGTGGGGGGAAGTAGATTTTGTACAGCTGCTACCTCTTGCTCTCCGTCGGGGGGATGGAGGGGATCGAGGGCTCCGGTTCTATCCTCACCGGTTCTGTTCCAGAACTGATGAAAGTCACATGACGCTGCTCTCCAGTGCTCTCAGCTGCTCGAATGTGGTTGCTGTTGAATCAGTTGACAAATCCATCATAAGAAGCGCACGAAGCGCTACCAAGATATTCAGCTTCCATTTAAGAATATTTTTATAAATCAAACTTGGTTTCAGAATTACAAAAAGACTGCTCCGTTACAACTTATTAGAATTTCTCCAATCAGCTCCACCGACACTCTACCTCTTTCACAATGTTCATTGTCAGGCTGCATCGTCACTACGAAGCTGGCCTCTGGTGCTGCTTCATGGGGGGGGGTCGACTGCAACGAAGCCGAGCATCACAGAGGAGCAGCCAGTCGATGGGGCGGCGTGTTACTATGCCGATGACGCTGACTTTGCACTTTACGTCCTACTTTCTTGTCCTCTCAGTACTCACAACAAACTTCATTTTCCTCCACAAACTGAAGGCCTTTATTGTCTGCAAAATGTTTGAATCAGAAGCAATTCATTTTGAATGAATCCATTCAAACCGTTATGAGCATTAGTCCCCCGGCTACTGCTTATGCTAGTTAATGTATTTTTATTATCTCTGCGATAAGACATTTAACAGGGGCTACTGCTCCTCAGTGGCTATAATTAGAATCAGCCAGGCGCTGGAGTGGAGGGGGGGGGGCGTCACAGCTGATTGAATGTGGACAAGTGTCGAACAAGCAGGGATCAGATTTCTGTAGAGCTATCGGCAAATTCGCCCGCATGTGGTCTGGATAATTGGAGCCGGGTTTTTTTTTATTCTCGCTCGCTAAGGTAGAGTGATTGTTGAAGGGTACGTGACGTGACTGCGATGCCACCACACTGGCTACGTGGTTACACAAACGCGTAGCGTGTCACACTCGTCGTAATTGTCACCCTGCTGGGATTCGTTAGGCTTTAGAAACCGTCAAAGTCGGCTATGCGTCGCTCTACGTAGCGCAGTACGTGCTAAATGCTAACACATCTGACAAACGTGACAATGTGACAATGTTTACCGATGTTTGCCATTAGCATGCTCGACATTTGCTAATTAAACAGCTGAGGCTGAGCCAAATGGGAATGCCATTAGTTGTGCAGGTGGAGCATGAACAAACAAACAAAAGTCACCGTAACGACGTCGCTGATTCACAAAAGTTGTCACGATTTGTCCCGGGGGGGGGGGTCCTGTGAGAGCCCCCCCCCCCCCCCCCCCCTTCATGTAGCGCCAGTCATGGCTCCTGCTGGGCTTCTCCTGCAGCAGAACTGTGACATATTTACCTTTTTGTTTTTGTGGGTGTCAACCAGGAGAATGATGTTCAGTGTTTGTGAGGTGTTCATTTTGTGAGGCTTTGGCTGATGTAGTGATAAAGGGGAGGAACCATTATCCATCACGCGTGTCTCCTTTTCAAGATGAACGCCTTTGACACGATGCTCTACCACATGCAGTTGTGGGGCTCCTCTATGAAAACATTCATATCAAGGGCAAAAAAAAAGGTAGAATTAAAATGTCTTTTCACGTTCTGGTTAGTGTAAAAATGGTTTATTTTTGTCCAACACACAGGATGCTCAAGGACCGTCATGAAGTGGGAAATCTGAAAACCTTTTCTGTCGTTGTCAATAAAAAAAAGAAACGCCGCTTTCCCTTCGGTTTTCTCTTTGCTGCCGATGACCAACAAGCGGCCTTAGTTGGGTTAATTCACTTCCACGCGGTGCATCTGTCAACACGCCTCCTATAAATACTTTGCTATCTCGTAGTAGATCCTTGTATTGGCGTTGGCCCCGGGGGGGGGGGCACACGGCCTCTCTGTGTCGGCGATGCTCGTGTCCTCGGTTATTACTGGCACCGGGTTGTCCTCGGCCTGCCAGCTGAGCGCCAGCCGGCTCATTTTTTATTTTCCCTCGGCCGGGCTGAAAGCAGAGATGAGGGGTGGGGGCTGGGGGGGGGGGGGGGGGGGGGGGCGCTGCATGGCAACATAAAAGCTCTGTGATGTAATGAGCAGAAGGATCCTTCGCGCAGCGCTACCCGGAGGCGTTGAGGTCACGCGGCGGGCCGCAGTAGCAGCAGCGGCGGCGGCGCCGTACCTTTAACAGTTAACAGTGCGTGTGGGACTAATGGAGGAGCTTGAGAGGAGGCTGAGCGAGCCGTGGATGCACTTTTCCTGGTTGTGTTACAACACTGGATTCAGTTCCGTGCAGGGTTATCTATGAGGTAACCAAGGCGACGCAACCCTCCGGCCTCAATCCAAGAGCCTTCATGAATCCAATGGATGTGAAATGTGGAACCAAAGAAGAGCTGCTCATCAGCCAGTGGAGTGATCGGTGTTGCTGTGGGCACACTTCAATTCACCTGACAAAACCTGTGTGGTCTTGGGAGGGGGGGGGGCGGCAGGTGTTGTCGGGGGGGGGGGGGCGGCGGAACAATTCACCATCGTGAATGCTTTCCAGCCTCAGTCAGAGAGAGCGCGAAAGAAGCTGTTTGTGCGTTCATGGCGCTGGCTGTGTGGCTGTGTGTGTGGGCGGGCAGGTGGGGGTGGACGCTGTGAAACCCGGACAGGTGAGGTGGGGGCGGCGGCGCGGACCAACCGTGTCCCTTTCCTCACACTCAACGAGCCAAGGAAGGAATCCACTGGCAGCGGCGGCCTGCTGGGTTTTTCACCAGGGCAACATGTGTGCCTCTGTGTGTGTGTGTGTGTGTGTCTGTGTGTGTGTTGTAGCGGTTCAGATTGCGTTGCGTCCCCCCCCTCCTCGGGGCCACTTATAGGGCCGAACATTGCATGCCGGCGCTGCCCTCCCCCGACAGAGAGGAAGAGCGTGCAGATCATGCAGCACTCGCCCACGTTCACGCGCTCTGGAGAGGAACTAAAGTGATGGCGGCCGTGGCCGAGTGGACGCAGGTAAACAGGTAAATGCACACAGGACGTCCTCGGGGGCTTTTTCGGGAGGCTGCAGGGGGGGGGGGGGGGGGGCACTGATGCGCATTAGCTCCTCAGATATCACTTTATATGTTATTGTCTGTGTGTGTGTGTGTGTGCGGCACAGTGACCCACACGGTTGTTTAAAATCCTGCACAATGCACCAACGACTCCGAGTGGGACGATAAGTGGTTTATAAGTTTTTATTATTGCTCTACTGCTTTGTTTGTTGGCGCTGCACTGATGAACTACGCACGGAATCACACATTTCCCGCTGTTTTTAGGATGGAACAGATGTTTCTTTTGGCAGGGAATTGTTTTGCGGTTGCTTCCTTCCTAAATTGAACCCGCACAGCTCTTCATTTGTTTTTCTTTATTACCCACCGCGTCTGATCCGAAATTGTGATCACTGGTTTCAATCTACCAGAACCATTGTTAGCATTCACTAAAGACTAAAAAGGGTAACAGTGCACTCCGCAGCCCTGTGGCAGTTTAACATTGGGATGTAAATCTCTATTATTACGCAATACAGTAAATACTGTTGAAAGTGAAAGGCATTCTAGTTTCTCAAGTGTATTCAACTTCTGCTTCTATGCCCCGCCCACCTTTTAGCAGTTAAGCAGTGAAAGCCCCGCCATCAAACTCCTCTGGCCGTCGGTGGCGGTTGAATAATCATCGGAGCGCGCAGCGGGCGGCCAAAAATCAACCGTGATAACGTTTTAACCTACTTTTTACCACGAGGCCAAATCGGGACCACGATTTAGCAGCTGTGGCATTGTGCAACTCAATTATGGGACTTTTATTTCAATATCAGGCCAGGGACCAAAGTGCCATTTAGTTATTGGCAGAGGTGCTGTGTGTTTGTGTGCGTGTTCTGTGTGTGTGTGTGTGTGTGTGTGTGTGTGTGTGTGCGCGTTATTAAATCAGTGGCGGAAATGACTGTGTCTCTCCAATAGATTTTAAATTACAGCCTTCACAAAGTGGCCTCTCCGTCTGAAAGAGACCAAACCCGTGTGACACTGGTGGACTGGGGGGGCGGGGGGGGGAGATGTGTCATTTGGCTCTTTTTTATCGTAATTCATTTTATTTTTTTTCAATCAAGATTTGCACTCCTGGTTCTCCTGCTTGTTGGTTTTCCAAAGGTCGCACATCGCCACAGTGGTCTACGGAGAGCATTTTAAACTCTTTAATCCAGTGATGTTTGCTCACCTACAGCCTGCAAACACACACTTTAAACACAAGCACCATCGCTCACCCTCTCTCTGTGTCTAATACTGTACACACACACACATTGTCAAACATGCACAGTGTGCTCTGAATGCCAATGACCTTGCTGTGTTTTCTCATACTGCACCGGCAGCGCTCCTCCCCCCCCACCCCCTCTCTCGCTGCACTTCAAACACATTTCATGTGGAAAAGGCCTTAAAATAGACGTGACCTTTGACTGACAGAACACCTCCTCGCCGAATCGTTTCCAAAACACGGCGTCTAGCTCCACATCTGTTCGAAGGCGGGACGAGCACCTGCGATTTTACCGGAGAGGGGAGTTTTCAAGGGGGAGGGGGGCGGAGGCTTATCTGTGACGGTGACTCGCCGCTGGGCCCGGGACCAGTAACGATTAATTTGTCTAAATCTTCTCTACATCCAATGAATGAAAGACAAATAAAGACTTTGACACACACACACACACACAGTCTGAGTGACTTCCCAATAGTTTTTTGTGTGTAAAATGTCACACAACAGCAAACACGTCCGTCGTAATTCCCCAAAGCCCAAGGCGCCGACGTGACAATATTCCGTTCATGGCGATATGAACCCTCTCACCAAGTGTGCCGGTTATTTACGTCCAGTCGGCACAACCGCCCGCCTCGAGTCACGTGACGCAGCAGGTGCGGCGTGCCGGATCCCGCGCGGCATGCGGGGGGGGGGGGGGGGGGCGCCACGTCGGGGGTTGTCACGGGAACGGGGACCGTTTGTTGACTCACTGGTCTTCAAGGTCTTGGGACTGCCTTAAAGAAATTAAGGTCTCTGGTGCTGGAGAGCAGAGTCTTGAAATGGCTTCTTCTAAAGTGTCGCCGCGTCTTCTTTTTAAGATTCAGTCTCATGTCACGAAACCCCAAATTAACGTCTGAGGCTGGGAGCTGGTTTGAAAGGGAGAGAAGGTCTTAATGCGCCTCAAGCTGACGCAGATGGGGGGGAAAGGGGAGGAGTGGGAAAGTGTGGCTGGCGGAGGAAATGACAGTGAAAAGGACACCCAACAGGTCGCCGTGCCCCCAGGGGACGGCGACCTGTTAACGAACCGGTGAGCGGGCCGACGCGTCGCCTTGGGGGAGTTTCCTAAAGTTGACAAACGTCCGCTTTGACTGGAGAACGAGCAGATCGGTTAATCGGCGGTCAACTGACAATTTAAAGAGAAAAAAAAAAAACCACGTTATTGGCCGTAACTCAACAGCTCCTTTGTTTATTATGACGGGATCGAATGAAGAAGATGATTTAAAATGGCTCAAAGTGGTACATCAACACATTGGTCTGCAGACCATCATTTGCCTCTTAGGTGTTTTGATGGGAGCCGCCGTGTGACCCGTCATGTTGTCCTCTGCTTGTGAACCAAAGCAGCTCCTCTCATCTGCTGAAGTTACTCTTGGTTTCGGTTCTTTGATCCATCTCGGGTCGAGTGACTGTGACCAACAACTGGAGGTTCCGACCAAATGACAAATGAAAAAAGGGGTATTTAGCACCTCCATCTCCAGTGAAGCCGCGCTGCTCTTTGGCTGAGAGGACTGGAAGTGTCCTCAGCTGTTATAAATACCTCTTTTACAAGTCAATGGTCTGCCAAGGAGGCCGACTTAATGGGCTCAGCGTTTAATTTCATAAGCTGTGTTTGAATTCTGCATGCGTCTATTAGTACTCACACGTGAGCGTGAATGAGAGACGGACTTATGGCCGTCATCGCGGCTTAATTACCACGATGGATTGACCTGGCGTTTGATTTGTTGTCTCGGGGTTGAGTTTGTATTATTCATCAGGATGAAGGTGTTTGCGGAGGCTTTGCTTCAGGTCGTGGATCGCCGCCGTCCTCTGCAGCGCTGAGCTTTTAAAGGAGTCACATTAACGCACTAAAGCAGTAATCTAATGTTCCTCTGTATTTCCTTTTCATGTAATCCATTTAAACTACACACCAATGACCCCCTGCAACACACAAACATGTATCTCAAATACTGGAGCTACATGCACACAGTTGTGTTGTTTTGAGATGAGATGATGTTGAGGCCACCAAAAGGTTCTGCCGTTTTAATAAAAATGATTGACCTCAAGCGGGCGGTTACGACTTCGTGCAGATGTGTGACCATAATGCAACGCGTGTGACATCGCCGGCCTGGAGCCGTTTGTTATTGGCTGCTGAATCTGTCGCATCTGTCTGCAAGAAGAAGCAAAGGTAAAAAGAGAATCTGATGCAATACTTTAACAACAACAACAACAACAACCCCAGGCTGTTGATCATAATGAAAAATGTCCATCACAGGTTGGTTTCAGCAGCATTATAGTCCCAATCTGCCCTCACGTTGTTGGGCAAACACAAACCTGCCCTTTACCCTTTAAAGCTCTGGGTCTCATTTTTGATTCGGCGCCATCACATTCTGAAGCCGCAGGTTTCCCTCCCCGACCCCTTCATTGACCTCAAAGATGTAAAAGCTTCCCCGTAAACATCACGACACCACTGCAGTCACACACACACACACACACACACACACACACACACACACACACACACACACACACACACACACACACACGCGTGACCCTCCGTGCTGTTTACCCTGCCGGAGGCTTTAACACTCACAATGACTGAATGAGTCTGTAACTGAGCAGCGTTTTGTGCTGAGTCCACCACTTTGTTCAACACGGGCGGGGCGGTTCGGGTGGGGGTGGGTGGGGTGGTTGGGGTCGGGGGGGCAGCAGCCTGCCCTCACATTCCACACCGGGCTGGGCAAAGTGAGTGCGGTTCAGGGTGGAGCGGTTGGACGGAGCCTCTGAGGCCACTGCTCCCCTGGGGACCCATCGGCTCGTGCCCCGCTGTATACTTGTCTAATCTGGGCCGGGTGGTGGAGGGGGGGGGGCGAGCGAGGGGGGGGGGGGGATCCGGGGTGACACCCTCCAAGTGTTGGCAGTGCAGCGCCGCTTTTCTGATTTTGTGTCTCTCCTCCCCTCTGCCCCTCCAGTCACAACCAGAGGACCACGGCGTTCCGCCATCCGGTGAGCGGGCAGATATCTGCGGAGAACATGGACTTCATCCTGCAAGAGCAGTGAGTCACGCCCGCTCCTCGACCCCAAAATGTAGTACTGGCACCTTCGTGTTACTCTGAGAGGAAGTTTGTTTCTGTTTGACGGTGACTTTGGGGAAACTCTACACGCATCTTTTTACCGATTTTCCTAAAGGCTTTGTTGAGTCAGTCAGCTTTCAAGGTCCTTTAATGCGGAACCTTTTTCGTTCCACTGCCGTCTCTGAGGGAGAACATTAAGCCTCAGAGGCCTGCAGGCATCGTCACGTCGCCGTGGCTACAGTAGAGCCGCTTCACCGTAAAGGGACCTATGGGTTCTGTTTGGGCGCGTCGTCCGCTGTTGAGGCGACCTCAGGTCTACCTTCCAGTGTCTAGACCCAACACCTCCACGGCGATGGGGGCAAAACGTCTGGTGAAAGACAAACGCCTCCTCCAGCTTGAATGCCGAGATGGAAACCAAAGGAAAAGGAGCAGAACGCTGGCACAGCGAGCTCCCGCGTGCGCCTCGACTCGGCGTCGCGCCGCCGGCGCTGTGAGGCGCGTTGCGCGTTCCCCCCGTGTTTTTTTTGGGGGGGGGGGGGGGACCGCGTGCCACAACGAGGCGTCGCCTCCATTTCTTTCAGCTTTTTCAGAATGTGCGCCGCGGGAAGCCCTCGGGGAGGGGGGAGTCGGATTTGAATTTGCAGGATAACGTCTTGGCTCCGGCGCGCGTCTTCCCAAAAACAAAATTAAATTTGTTCCTTCACAGCTGCCACGGTGCTGTTGGACTTGTTGTCGCTGGGAATGAAAAAGTTTTTAGGTCACAGAGAATAAATTGCAATCACATGAACTTTGGATAATTCAATGAACTCAAACTCTAAAGATTTCTCGCCCTGTGGTTTAAAACTGAACCAGACTTTAGGGGAACGATGTTCACTGTGAGATCCGCCCCCCCCCCCCACAGAGGAAGTGTCGAGTGCTCGGACACAAGATGCAGCGGAGAAACTTGAGATCAAGACGGAGGTCAAGATTGAAGATGAGGAGGAGGAGGGGGGGGGGGGGGGGTTGCTTTGAATTCTGAAGGTTAGACACAGGAGGCTTTCACGTGTCTCTCAACTCTTCACGTTTTTGTTACTATTATCGGAGAGATCATTCCACCACGTTCTCCTCGGTAGTAGAAGTCCACAGTTAGTGCAGTATGGAGATGAGTTATTTCAGGCTACAATGAGTCACTAACACAATTACTTCTATTTGAACTGTATCAAACTTTGGGTAGATATATGTTATATATCTGGTTGGAGCAATAAGTCTTGATCGTTCACATTGATGAAATCACAACCAAAAAATATGAATCTTTCTCTTACCACGTCTTCGTGGTCACTATTCCTTTATGAATTAGTTCTACTTTAGATCCTTTAGCTTGTTTTTGTCTTGTTGCTTTAATTGTCTTGAATTTATAGATACTTTCCGCTCAGGAAGTGTTTGAATGAAAGTTTCTTCGTGTGAAGGTCTGCTCGATCCTTTCAGAGCCTTCAAGGACTCCTGTTGCCTACTTTCATTCGCACACAGACCTCTTGTGACAAATTGTTGAGCTCCGGAAGAACAGTTAATCAGATATTATTTTTATCCGCATTGTGTTCTCTTCTTTAGAGCTACGATACTGTTTTTTTCTTCCCTCATCCTCGTTAGTGCCAAATAGTTTTGATGTTTTATTACTATCTATGCAGCTATCTTGTAAACCCACACATTTTACTAATTCAGTGAGAGACAATTAATAAAGCTTTGGTGCTGTAGCTCCTATCACATTAAAAAGTGATGAAGCCTATTTTCATTTCTCTTACTCCTATCAATTTCCCTCCGTCCAACTTTCGCTTCTATTCTCTGTCCTACTTGTTCTTCATTATCTGTCACACAGCAGCTCTTCTCTCCCAGCCTGGTTTCACCTTTTTTTATTTCTGCCCTTATCTCATATTCTGTCTCTCTGTGTGTGTGTGTGTGTGTGTGTGTGTGTGTGTGTGTGTGTGTGTGTGGTTATGTAAGTAGAAGGTGAATAGGTATTTCGAAGGACAGGTACAGGAAGTGCACTCAGAAGCTGTGATATTGTATCGATCCACTGAAAGAAAAGAAAAAGGAAAAATGTGCCACAAACTGCAGTTCCCGGAGCGACACGTGCGCGTATTTGTCCGTGTACGTGCGCGCACACGTGTCGCTTGCACCAGCGGACGGACTAGTTTTACATTAATTTTAATATAGTTTTGTGAGAGAACCTTCAGATCTTTTTCAATGGAATGGTTGTGTTTGGTTCACATATGAGGAGTTATGTAAGCTTGTTTTTAAGAGTTCGGACTACTTGGTAATGTGTTCAAATGTGTGCATGAATGTAAGAGAGTGTTTGTTCAGCAGATGAAACTAAACCGAGTGTCTCATTACCAAGCGGGTCATTTGAGGCTCAATAAACTTCTTGCTTGCACAGATATTCAAAATGACTTTTGAAGATACCTGTGCATCTGAGGCAGGAGCAAACAAACACTTCCCTCCGGGGCTCAGTTACATGGAAGAAGCATTTCCCCAGCCATCTCACAACATCTTTACAGGTGGGGGGGTGCGGGGGGGGTGTCTAACCCCACTGCAGGTCTTATCTGTGTCGCGCACAGACAGAAAAAGTCTGCTGGTATTGATCGACTCCTCACGGCAAAAAATTCTGGACTCATCTGTGAAAGTGGGATTTGAAACAGCTCTGGGTTCAGTGTATTTTAGGCACTAATCAGATAAATAAGATGCCAGTTCCTTTAATGACGGCACGTCACTGCCATTAACCGTTCAATCCAAGACCGTGTGTTTGCTACCGCTAATGGGCTTCAGTCTGGTACTTTAAATTGCCCTCTTCATCACCCATGGGTCATAATGTCGGAACGACAATGTTAGCATTGCGGGTTCATTTGTAAATGTTAATGCAATACCTCTCATCTAATTACAACCCAGCGATCAAATCGAAGAAGATGTAATTACCATTAAATGCACGTGGAAGGCTGAGACTACCCTTCATTCCCACCTTCCGCTATCTGCGAATCCTAATTATCCAATTACCATCGCTCCTCTGCAAACAGCAACCCCCCCACCTACCCTGCAGGCCCCCGGTGCTATTTAAGGCTTTTCAGGGCCGGCATGAAGCTCTTGAGGTTTTCACTGAGGCCAAAGCTCTTTTGTAAACTTTAATGCTGGTCCAAGGATGGAATTCTTTCAACTGGGCCGCTCCTTTTGTTCCCATCCCTCGCAGCCGTGTACTTTCACCCACATCCGCACCGTCTGCTGTGGGGGGCCACGGAGCCCCGAGCCAACCTTTAGAATACCAGCGAGTCCACTGTGTGGTATAAATATCCGTCAGCGCCAGCCCTCGGGATTTATTTTTATTTTTTTGTAATTTCACGTCAATGCCGATGAAGGGATCAGCTCGCGGGCCGTGAAAGCCGAGTCGAAGCTCCATCTGAGAGGCTTATTAGCAACGGGGCGCGGCGTGTGTGTGTGTGTGTGTGTGTGTGTGTGTGTGTGTGTGTGTGTGTGTGTGTGTGTGTGTGTGTGGCGGGGCCCGCTCCCCCCCGGGGACTCAAAGGGGGCTAAAGTGTCAGGACCTTACAGCTCCTGGATTCTTTATCAGCTCTTATTTTGGCAGCAGGAGAGATGGAATAACCTCCTCGCCTGGTTCTCGGTATCTGTCTGCATCTGAAGTGTGTCGAGGTCTATTTGCGCCGCGTCCGTCCGTCTGTCTTCTTGTCATCGCCGCTTCGGTCACGGTAAACCGAGAAAGACATGAAGACATGTCACAGGCGGTGGATTTCACACTTCTGTGGTTTCCTGGACAGTTTTTGGTTGTTGCTTTACAGTTTTTAAGTCTTGAGTTTAAGGCTGGGGAGAAGCAGGCTAAATGTAGCTTGGTTAGCACGGTGCAGCAGTGAATATTTGTGATGCTAATGTGGGTGAGCGCAAAAACAGGCTCGCTGGTGGTGTACAGTCCTTAATTAACAAAAAAGGACAGTTTGTTTTAGTGAAACCGAGCACAACGGCGCGATAGCAGCGGCGCGATGATAGCAGCGGCGCGATGATAGCAGCGGCGCGATAGCAGCGGCGCGATAGCGACCTCTCAATCACAATGGCGGGATCCTTGCTTTATCTTCTATTTAAGTCTAAAAATAATGTACTAAAGGAACATCATGGTGTAGTGAAGAAGATTTAAAACTGTTCACTGAGGTTTCGGGCTATTTTCTCAATAAACTTCTATACATTCAGAGCTTTGAGTGTAAAGCCCTCGGGTTCATCCCATCAATAATCATAATAGAGCAAATCACTCACACTTTTTGCTTTACTCTTTCATTCAGTTGATTAACTTAATAGAAATCTCTAGTCATGCACAAAGCTAGGTCAAGGCCATTTTTAGAGCACAGTCATATTTCTGAAATTACATTTCATATTGTGCTTTGTCCTCCCATTTTACCGGCAGAATGTTTCCGGGGAATAAAATCAGTTTTTTATTTTTTAACTGTGCATGTCGTGCTCGAGTCAAGTAGAAGAAGAAGCTTTAACTAAAGCATGCGTGCTTTGTGAAACCTATATCTTTAAGATACACAGATCTCTCCCCCCCCCCCCCCCCCCCGCCCCTTTGTTTCTGTTAACTCTCCCGTCTCCATGTTCTCTCCTCTCGTTGTTCTCGAGGTTTTTATTCCTCGTCTCTGACCCTTCCCCTGCTCATTGATATGGGGACTGCTGGTTCAAGAGAAGTTACGTTAGCAATGTGACGAGTGAACACATGGCTCTTTGCCGGGGGGGGGGGGGGGGGGGGGGGGGGGTCAGCATTGGCAGGGCTTTAGTTGACTGTTGCCATAGCAGCAGCAGCAGCAGCAGCAGTGTGGACCTATAAAAAGGGGGGGGGGATACAATTGTCAGAGGAATGTGTGGTCTCATTCTCTCTCTCATTTTGAGTATGCAAAACAGTTCAACTGGATTCGGTTTCTATTATTTCTGATCATTTACAGCATAATGTGCACACTGAGGGATGTGGGGGAATCTTAGCCTAGCTTAGCATGGAGTCTAGAATCCCATTCTGTGTGGAGTTAAATACAAAAATAAAAAAAAACTACAAGTACTTCTTCAGCGGGCTAGTGGTAAAACTTTACCTTTAAATACAACAGTGACACGCGAATCAACACCTCATCTTTCACGCCCACATTTAAAGACCACGACTCAAAATCCGACTGAGGGCGTAAAATGTCGGGGGGCCAATGGCCTCCTCCGACTTCTCCTCACCTCCTTCAATGAAGCAGCTCTGCCCCGTTTGCATCCGGGAGAAATCGGGACGCAGGAGTTTGAGGAAAACTGTTGTTTTAAGTAGTTTCCCTTTGAAGCAACAGCAAACAGTCTATTAAGAAAGTTTTGTCTTTTTGGGGGGGGGGAGGATTGGGTTCAACAATGTGTCAGAGCTGAAATAATGATATCCACAGAGTATCTTTGATCTTCTCTCACATCATTTAAAATCTCCTGAACATTTTGGTGTGCAGAATCCAAGCGGCGTATTGAAATGTCAGCTCTGCCTGTGTGGGAAGACGTCGTGTTTGGACCCCGATATGCTGGAGCTGTGGTGGTGGGAGGGAGTTTTTAAGTTACATTTTTCCTGTTGTGCCTTCAAAATGCACTCTGACGATGACTCCTAACTGGCTGAATCCGCTCCGTGGCTTCTTTCTTCTTCTCGAGAAGGCTGGAACAAATCCATTAGTGATATTGTTCCAACGTTTTCATGATTTATTTCTTGAGGAGATGTGAGTACTCCCAGTTCTTCTTGAAACAACAGCCCGGTGCGTTTTGGGCGATTCTGTGTGGGTTTCATCACACTGCAACTTTCTTTCATTGGTCCACACTTCATCGTTGAATGATGTTCTCACAAGACAAAGATGTAACTGTTCAATTTAAATCAAAGTTGGTTTCATAACACCCGAGAAAGCAACCAAAACTTTTTATCTATTTTCATCTGTAGATTTTCATTGGATAACGCCTCATTTGTCTAACTTTTCAGAACTAATAAAAGAAGAGTTGTCTTAATTAGTTAGACTCTATAATAATAACAATAATTTCAAAAAAATAAAGCTACATTTTTTGTTCCTGGCCTAATCCAATTACAAAGTAAAAGCTCACTGTTTGTGGTCCTGTTGAACAATGGCGTACTGCGTCACAGCAGGAGGAGGAGTCATTGTGGACGTCGAGACGATGACCAATCAATCAATGTGGGCTGATCAGACACGTGCGAGGTCGTAATGGCGACACAGTAGGTCTGACACGAAGTTCGGCACTTTTTGATCCGCTCCTCCTCCTCCTTCATAATAAAAGCCCTCCCTTGAATTACACGTCATCTTTCAACCATTTCCCCCACCCCCCCTTTCCTTCACCGTTTCCTCTGAAGTAGATCCGTTCAGGTCCGTTGGAAGAGGCTCGTTGGCTCGGTTCAGAACCTCTGAAGTTCAGACCTCCTGCTTTTAGCTGCACCTCTCTGTTTGGTTGGAGAGCGGTGAACTGCTGACTTACAGTCCAGTTCCAGGTTATTAAGAGGCTCGTGTTCCTGTGGACCTTTGTCACATTAGGGTTTACTTCACAGAAAAGAGAGGTCTCACCTTTCTGAGCAACCACTAGACCTTTTTCACAGAGGCCAGATTGTGACTAAATAAGACCTTTAATGGGAATCAGGTAACAGTAGAATGTGAGTCCTTTATTAGCCGCACGTGTTTCAATACTCTTTAAATTCTTTCTGAGAAGAAATCAAAGGCTCCGTCTTCTACTTAATCTTATTTCTATTTCCATCTCAATTACCTCTGCACTTTTCCTCCCTCTTTCAACCACAAGTAAATGACTGCTATTTTTTTTTATTCGGTTCTATTTAAAATCTTTCCAGTGAAAACTTGACTTTGATGAAAAGGCATCTGATGCACATTTTTATAGTTCTCCACCCGTCAAAGAGTTTGCATGAAATTGTCTTGACGGCGAGAGCTAATGTTTCCCTCTACACACACACACACACACACACACACACACCATACCAGAGAGATTTACACTTTGCATCTGCAGTCAGCTGTTGATGTGCAGAAATAAGCAGAGTAAAACAGGGAGGACGTAAAAACAATAAACCAAGACATGTCAAATATTGGAGCCCAATATGTTGATTGCTACTAATACAGCAGACACAGATGTTTGTGTGGATTTATTGAAAGAAGATCGAGGCGCCAATAAAACATCCAGAACGAGAGACAGCCCGTCATCAGAGAGGGATGAAATAAAACCTACACATCCTGTTATCAGAGCAGCGTATTCTTCATTTAGATCGTCACCACCCTCTGCTAATAACATGTAAACAGATTAATCACACAGGCAAAGAGCACTGCGTAGCAAAGGTACACAGTAGATGGTAAAAAGTACATCATTGTTAACTGACAGGACATGCACAGGAAGTATCAGTGTCTCCGTCTCAGTAACCTTTTGAAGAAACCTCCTAATTAGCTGTGTGTTAAGGAGGCGTGAGGAAGGACTCGCATGTAACACAACCGGGGACTGGTGCTTTACGCTTTATCTCTGGATGGGAGGACATGAATACTCGTCCTTTAAGGTGTGAGAGGGACTTTCAAACACTGCAGACAGGATTCCCGGAAGATTTGCCCATCGATGGCTTGAATAATTCATTGATTTTATTTATATAGTTCCTGAAATTGTTCAGCCTGCATTCATATTTTTGTTGTATACATTCTAACTGAATCAGATAATCTCAATCTGTGTATAACTGAAGCTCTTTGACGGGTGAATGCTCATTCACTTATGAAAATACATACAGAACAATGAATCAAACAATACCGCTGAGATGTTGGAGCTGTGTGGGAATATTAAACACAAATGCTCTTTGAAGCATCATAATAACAACCAAAGACTTGAGACTGTAATCTCTTGCATTTCTCCTCTTGAAGAACACACTTACATAAGAGTCTGCGTCTGAGCCGAGGGGTTTATTTACCAGCTTCCTGTAGGGAAACGGTCATGTGAGGTAAGCCCGAGGGCACCAAAGATAACCTGTATGAACACACACACACACACACACACACACGAAGGGATCTGTCCACGGCCGCAAGTTTCTCCAGAAACTCCTCCCATCCAGAGGTTCCAAACCTCGTCCATCCGACCCTCCCGAATGTCTTATTACAAACGCCATTAAATATGCTGTGCGCTCTGCTCCAGGCCGCAGGGTGCTTCCATGATGTCCAGGCCAGTGGGCGAGCAGCTGTCCAGCACCACCACCATCAGCGAGGCCTCCACCGCCATCACCTCCTCCACTGTGGACACCACCTCCAAGGTGAGTCCGTGTGGGGGGGGAAAAAGGCTGAATGCCGAATGATTCCACGACGGGACATCCATCGCGTAGGCTGAACGATCCCTTCGCCACCTGAAGGTCCGGGATTTGAGGTTCCCGTGGTAACCGGGAGAGCGACTGACACGCCCCCTTAAGTGCTGCCATTAAGGAAACACTCCCACCTCCTAGAGACCAGTCATTTAATCGTAATTCAAAGTAATTTGGGGGTTTGTGCTGTTCTGGTGTTACTGTTTTGCACTGATCTCAAGCTTTATATTCACACAGTGAAGAGCAAAGCCGGTGGAGATCAACAGCAGGAGACTCTTTGTTCTGAGCAGCTCACATTTTTGGAAACCCACTGCGTCAGGCATCGTGCTCCGTTCCGCACCCCGGCCTTTAAATTCCTTAATGAAGTTGTTTAAAGCCAAACCAGTGGCCTGGCCGTGTTGTGCTTTCAGCTGGGCCAATCCCTGCCGACTGTGTGGACGTTTCACTTTACTCCTGAAATCCACGATGCCCAGAGTATAAAGATCAATTCTCTGACCTTGATTAGAAATTGGCATTCAACATTCAAGGTTATTATGACCTTATAACCCTTTTAAGACATTTATCAATATCTTACATTGTTATTTGATAACCATAGACTGCAACTGTGAAGCCTGAATTCTAGTTTACTGATCAACAGTTATTCTGCAAAATATCAGGTAACGTTAAAACACATTTGTCTATTGTTTTATTACTAAAAGTAAGGTGCCATGTTGTGTTCCACTCAAACGCCGCTAACGAGTGATTAGATCGACTTGAACAGATTGGGATTAGGTGTCTTGTGTAAATAACTGATTTTCTGAAGGGGGGGGGGGGGGTGTGAAAGTGCTGCTCTTGTTTAATTACCTCAGCCTCGCCT
>NC_084905.1:20354508-20415818 GCF_949316345.1 Pungitius pungitius
TGCCCAGCTATGTGATTTCACCGGTGAGACCTGAAGACCACATCAGCCGCAAGTATGCCTTCAAGGTACGCCTCCCTTTGTCACTCCGACCTTTTGAATGACTTTCCCTCATGGGATTTATGTTCTTTTTAAAAAGAAAAAGTGGAAATTGTATCTCTGCTTTTGGACTAAAACAAAAACAGGGAAGGCAGCAAAGTGATCCAAACTCGAGAAGAAGCCAGAGAAGGAGAACTAACTTTGTGTTGTTGTAGCTGACAGCGATCAATGCAAAGAATGCCGGCGCTTTCCACTTCAAAGCCGACTTGAAGCCGCCGAACGTGAGTCCAAAGACTCGAGAGAGAATATTTAAAATACCGAGGCCCGTGTGCTAAAACAATGTAACTCTCCGTGCTATTTAAAGCGTCTAATGAGTTTCCACAAAGTAATTTGCATCGTTCGCGGCGGATACGTTCATCAGAAACAACGCACCGAGCTGCTGCGTCTTCACAGCAAAGGACGAGGTGTGGTGGAACTGTCCGTGTGAGAGCTGCACAGGAGGGAGGTCGCAGTGAGTGGAGACCAGCATGCACTGGGGCAGCAGAGAGGAAAACCTGGGACTGACACCTGTGGCTTTAGGAGCTTTGTGCGGTCACATGGTCTTTTATCAGTTTTAGTTTTAGTCTGGTTTCGCGTTGGAAGACGCTGACGCCCCCCGAAAGAAAACCTTCAAGCTTCCACGACCTTCTCCCCCTATTCACTGAATGCTCTCCCCTCTCTTGTTCCCATTGGTGGGCTGCCCGACCGGGACCTCTCCCCCCCCCCCTCCTCTCCCCCCCGGGAGCGAGTCCCGTCGCCCGGTGACAGCCCTCCCGTAAAATAGGTACTCTCCTTTCACTCCCCTGTCTCCTTGTCTGCCGTCGCTGTGGCTTTTGGGGGTCCAGCCCCCCCGCAGGAAATATACAGCGGCCTTGTATATTCACCCCCTCGCCCCCCCCCCCCCCACCGTGGCTTTTATGATGCATGTTTGGAGAAAAACGCCCTTTTGGCTGACGTGGTTGTGTCGTGTTTTTTCTGTCCGTGTTTTGATTTACTTCCCCCCCCCTCATCTCGCCGTCTCTCCCCTGCTCATCGTATCCTTGTCATCTCGATACGGGCCTTTGTATTCGGGCCTTATTGTTCAGCTCGGGGGGAAGAAAACTCGACCTCATGCTACTTTTCCAAAATGACTGTAGGAGGGGGGGTTTTTTCACTTCGGATACAAGCTTTGCAACCCCACAGTCACTAATATTTTTTCCAAAAGCACCTTGAAGTTGTTATAACAAGATTATTTAACAGAGTGGAAGCCATTGGCTCCGTTTAAAATATAAAGTACTTTAAAGTTGTGGGTTTAGGAGGACGCACCTTATCGGGAGCTTTGAGGAGGCTGAGGCTTATCTTTATGAGCACAATGACTCTGTAAATAGCCCCCGGCAGAGAGAGTGTGCGTTTTGGGGGGGGGGGGGGGGGGGGGGGTCGTGCCCCGGAACCGAGCCCCCCGCCATTGTTAAGGCCTTCATGGCTCAATAAGGGAGGGGCACCCTCCGGTCCGCAGAATAAGAACACCGAGAGAGGGAAGGAAGGCCAATAAAGGAAAGGAAGCGAGAGGCGGAGGGGGAGGGAAGAAGTGAGGGAAGAAGTGAGGGAAGAAGTGAGGGACGCCCTGGCAGCGCCCACCCGGTCCACAGGCCGAAGAAGAGGCCGAGCTGTGATGTCACTAGAACAGGAAATAAACCAGGCTGGTCATAACATATTGTAAAATGAACGTCTGGTGGGGGGGGGGCGGAGGTTGATCAATGCGCACCTCGTCCTCATCAGCTGACTTCTGATAATAACATTTTCTTTTTAAAGCCACATGAAATGATATTGGGCCTGTTCCACTTTGTGTAATCAGCAGCTCTGCTGTTGTGAATTACCTTTTGAACAGAAGTGCTTCTGAGGTAGATTATTATTAGTTATGGTTTTATTCAAACTCATCTATTTAAATGTTTAGTGTGTCATCCATCTTCTATTGATTGTTTCTGTGTTTAACCACTGGACTACATTTATTATTATTATTCCTGCGAGAAAATTGTCCAGTTGGTAAAAAATCAATTTGTGGATTAGGTGGAATTTATTTTAAGGTCCTAAATAATAACATTGCACCAACCTTAAAGCCCTCACCTCTTCCCGAGGGGCACGAGGTTATTAGGACTTGGACGGATGAAGTGAGCTGTGCAATCAGCTCCCTGGTCTCTAGATATGTGCCAGGAACAGCATGGAGTAGAAACTCAGTAAAGTAAAGCACAGTGAGTCAGGGATTCAAGGTTTAAAGGGATGCACATGACGAAAAAAGTCCCCCTTTCAACGCCTCTGACATGTATTTTAGTGTCTGAAGCACCTGTCAAAACCCCAAATTGCAAAGTACGACAACCCAATCAGCTTTCTGTGGGCTTCCGGGATCACAAATAATTGAAATGATTTAAAAGGTCGATCAGATTTGACGCGTTACAGAGTCAGTGCTCAAATGCAGAAGCCGAGAATACGGGTGTGTTTGATTAGCGCACAGCTGCAGCCGGGGGACGCGGTTCTGTTCCAGCAGCCAGTCAGCAGCTCCTTCAGGAGGCCTCCGGCCTGTCAAGCTGTCGGTGAGCCGATGCAGCAACGGGAGCATTCCTCCTTGTTTGTGCACATGTCTGGGAGTCATGTGGTGGGGGGTCTTCATCAGCGTTATCTACAAACTGCTTATGCGTGCACAAGCGCATTGGGCGGGTGACTCTTGTTTGTTCCCCCGATTCGTGCACACGGGAGGAATCGTGTCATTTCATCACAAATGGAGAAATCGCAGGGAAATGATTGCAGCCGCTGTGGATCCCTCCACAACACTTATTATCCCGCAGTCATTATGCAGCCCATGAATTAGGGGAGGGGGGAAGATTTAGCTTCTAATTACTTTTCATTTGCATGCATCTGCTGTTGAGTGGGCTCTCTCGTTTGTCTTCCAGCCCGGGAAAAAAAACAAGAATGGAAGGAAAGAAGGGAGGAAGGAGAAGAAGAAGGACACTTAAAAGACGTGTGACGTGCTCGCTGGAGTGCAACTCACTTTAAATGAGCCTCTAATAAACCCACATCTTCATCCAGGATACAAAAGCCTTTCAATTAGACAGCTGTTGGTTCTGTTCTGTTGCTTGATGGTGTGTTTTTGGCAAATTACAACGTCAGCGTTGAGCTATTTCTCGGCACCAGGTTGTGCAGCACCGAAGATGTTGATGTCTCGGTGCTGCTGGGCCTCTCGAGGTCGACTCGCATGAACTTACAGGCAGGAAGCGGTGCAGCGCTCGTTTGCTTTGGCCTGCGGAGGAGCTCTGCTGCAGTTGCTGCTCTCTCCGCCTACACAAGCAGAATAACCTTTTGAATAAAACTATGAGGCACTTTGTTGGAGGAAGGGGGGGGAAAGCAGGGACCAACAACATGCAGCAACAGGGGGGCAGGTGCTCGTTACCGAGTCTGCTGTGTTGCACCGCCACGTTTCTGCAGGAACCCAGAAAGACCAAACAGGGCAATAGAGAGAAAGACGCTCACATGGGCTGTAAAAGCAGAGCCGAAAAGACTGCAGAGACTGATGGTACCTCTCCGTGCGTCGGGATGAGAAACCCGGGTAGTGCGATTTAACTTGATGCATCGACAACAGAAGGCCCTCTTCAGGTGCGCAGTGATGCTTTTTAGTATCCATATAATCCCCCCCCCCCCCCGGTGATGAGACGGTGCAGACGTGTTCCGCCCCGGTCGCTGCGCGCCAATAACAGCGGTGACTAACGACCTTCTCCTGCCGCGCACACAAAGAAACGTCAGTCTGAGGTTCAGTGCTCAGCACTCACATCCCACACAACAACCGCCGTGTCACGGCGTCTAATGAGGCTCGCGCTTCGCACTGATGGCTTTTCCGTGACAGATCAACAGTGTTGCGTTTTTGGGCTGCGAAATGGCAAGCATAAGGAAAAAGCTATTATAATCCAGCTGTATATGTCATATTATGAACTTTCTATGTGTCTTAGTAGTTTTCTAAGGTGTAATAATGGAAAAAGAAACAGGTTAGTCAGGTGACCTTTGGGCTTCCTTTCCTCTGCCACAGTTCCTCTCCTCCTAACAGGATGGTTCCTCCCATCGATCGACAGTTGTTGCTTTGTTGGTCGTTGCTGGCTGGTTTCTGTGTCTGTGGTCCCCCCCCCCCCCTCATTGCCTCTCGCTCCCCGTATTGGTCGATGCGTATGTGGCCCTTGATGTTGTTTTCCTTTTGTTGGACAGCATGGCATCTCCCTGTCTCTTTGAACCAAAGCCGAACCAGCTGATCCCTGTGACCTGCCCGACCTTTGACCCGGCCTCTTCTCTCTCTCTCTCTCTCTCCTCTCTCCCTCCCTGCAGGCCAGCCACACTGGCATGCGCTCGTTCATTTACAAGCAGAGCTCTGTGATTGGCTCGCAGGCGGAGCACACCGGGATGCGGACGTACTACTTCAGCGCCGACACCCAGGAGGACATGAGCACGTGGCTGAGGGCCATGAACCAGGCCACACTGATGCAGAACAACAGCAGCACACCCGTCAGGTAGCACACACACACATACACGCACACACACGCACACACACACACACACACACACACACATGCTAAAAAGGTCCTATAGTACATCTGGTCACTTATTAGGTTCCAGATCTTTACATTTTCTGTTTCCACCCTCAATACTTATGCCCAGCTCACACCATGAGCGCCCCCTGGTGTCTGTTGCCATATCGCTGTCAATCAAGCAGGAGGCTCTTGACTAGCACTTCTGATTTTAGCGTTTAAAGGAACGGTGTGTACTGTTCCTGTTTCTACTAATAGTCTAATAGTGATGAGGTGAGGACGCAGCTCGACAAATTATGTTAATTTTGTTGCACTTCTCGGGACAATGTGTTCATTTGTTTTCTGGCCAGCTTGATTCATTAATTCATTAATGCATCTGCAATTAGACAGAGTTTCACTCATAATCCCAAATAGTTGTAAATGGTTCACACTGAATTGTTTATCGTTCCTCGTAGCCTTAGCGAGACATTATTTGTAAATTAAAGAAATTAAATTGCAATAACCACAGTCGTCAAATCCCACAAACACATATACCAAAAGGGCTGCTGGTATATTCTGTCACTACATGTTATTCCTGGAAGAACCTCCCCGCCCCGCTTTAACAGATCTGAGTTAGTCCTGAGCTGTAGCATATTAAAGTAGTGTATTTTATTTTATTTCCTGAGATGTTTGTTTGCTTCCAGAGACGACATCAGGATGTTATGAAATGCCCCCCCCCCCTCCCCCCCCCCTGTATTATTCATATGTTGACGTCGGGAGCCGCGCTGATCAAATGCGTCCCGCCGCTCTCTGGCAGCCTCAGACACCCGCAGCGGGTATCGCTCCGCTCTCCTCTTTTCTTTTTGGAGGGGAAATCCCACAAGACCACAGGAGTTGTTTATGACTGAAGGGGGGGGGGGGCAGGGGGGTGATGGGAAATGAGACTGAAGACAGCTTCCACTTGGGACCTTTTTAAAAACCACGTTTCCACCTCCCGTTTCTGCATTCTTAATGCAGGGATGCAATGCACTGCTTTAAAAGACGACGCCTTCTGTGCCACATTCAACAGTCTGAAAGGAACTTTGCAGTCGCCCCAGTGATCATTTCTGTGAAATATCTCCACATATCGAGCCTGTTTAATCCCTGTCTTTGGTTCATTGCATTTCAGTCAGCGGATTCCTCTCACTTCCTGTCAAAAGGGGATTTCCTTAATGAGTTTGGAAGCCAGCTGTGGGTATGAGCCCTTTTAAAGGGGTCTGTGCCGTGTATTCAGCCCTGTGAGGACGGGGATGAGTGAATGAGACAGACTGAGATGAGAACTGAAACGTAGGAACCAGAAGTCCATCAAATGTCGTATCGGTTCATCCAAATATTTATCAGACGTGACTTATCGCAATCCCTCCCACGCCAGATGTTTCCTCCACCTTTTGAATGAAACTCTCACAACTTAAAGAGAAACGTGTGTTTAAAAGAGGTGTAAAAGTCCGATGTCATCTGTCAACAGACCGTCGGACAAGTTCGAGACCTTTGACCTCTTCCAGCAGCAGGCCGTCCCGCAGATGAACCACGCCAACCACCACAAGGCCCCGGGGCCCGAGGCCACGCGGCGCGGGGTCCGCGAGGTCCTCCTGGAGCCCGGCCACCGCGCCCCGGAGATGGACACGCACGCGTCCCTCCCCTCGGAGCGCGCGGCCCCCGCCCCCCCGCAGTCGGCCTCGGCGCCCGTGTCCCGGGCCGCCTCCGCGCTGCCCTCCGGCGTCTGCGCCAGGAACGGCCTGGTGTCCACGCCCAGCCCCATCCTGGAGCCCAACGGCATCGCGGCGGGGACGTACCAGAGGGCGGCGGCGGCGGCGACGCCCCCCTCCTGCGACACTCCCAAGCAGGGGCACCGGAGGAACACCCTGGAGCAGGTGGAGCAGTGGGTCAAAGTGCAGAAGGCGGAGCACAAAGGGTACGGACTCATGTTTAAGTGTGTCATGGCGGCAGGAGTGTGTGAGTAGAGAGGAACTTTGACCTTCTAAGAGCGAATCTGTGGTGAGCAGGTCTGCAGAGAAGATAAACCATGTGACCTTAAAGCCAATTTCTTCCTTAATAAACTTTTTTTTAATCACATTAAGTTCAGGGTGAATCACCAAATATTGTGTTTATTGGTTTATTAAAACCTGCTTCTCAACAGCCCCCCATCCAGAGAGAACACCCTCCCTCGCCGCACGCCGCCGACCCAGCACAAGTTCACCTCCGTCGACGCATTTCAGACCCTTCCGAAGACCCCCCGGCAGAGCCCCGCCCCCGGCCGGCTGGGCGAGTACAAGTACGCCCAGGACCGCCTCAGCCACTTCCGGCTGGCCCCCGACCCGGGGACCAACACCGTGTGGCAGCTGTACGAGTGGCAGCAGCGCCACCAGTACCGCCGCGGCAGCCCCACGGCGCCGCTCTACACGCCGGCCCCGGACTACCCGTTCGGCCCCCGGCCCCCCTCCGCCGCGCCTCCCCTCTCCTCCTCCTCCTCCTCGGCGGCGCCGCCCCGCTGCGTGTCGGTGCCGCCCTCGTCGGCGGACCTCCCTCCGCCGGGGCCCCCGCCCGGCAGCAGCAGGACCCTGTCGCCCACGCGCAGGCCGCACACGCCGGCCGGGCGGGTGACGGTCAAGCCGGCGGGCGGCAGGTCGGCGCTGGACGTCCCCTTCGCTCTGTCCCCCCGCCGGGCCAAGTCTCAGCTGCTCAAGGTACAATAAAGGCATGAGATCAAGCATCTTAGGCAACGAGCCACACACTCTCGTCCAATGAATCGGCAGCACGACCCAAATCCCCCCCCCCCCCCCCCCCAGGATATGAAGCAGAAGAAATAGACCAAATTCCAGAAAATAGCAGCAGCGCTGCAGAGCAATGTTGTGTGAAGGAGAGACACCGTAATGCTAGCAGGACATTTACCAATAAGACACGCAGGAGTCCTGCTACGTGCATCGTGCATGGTGTCCCCCCCCCCCCCCACCCCCCCGGCCTGCCGCTTGTTTGTCCTCCTCCACATCGCAGCATTTATTTATTTATTTCCCTGTCAAGTGCAAAGTGTCAGACTCCCCCGGTCCAGAACGGATGGTGGACCTCTGCTCCACTGAACAGCGTCCGTAGTCTCAGCAGCAGACGACTGCCGAGGAAACTATAGCAACTCTGTTAGATTTTTGCATATCACATGTATGAAATGTAGAACAGGAATATGCAAATTTCCGCCCACTCTTCAACAACCACAAGCGAATCAATTCTGAGATAATAAAGAAAACACGAAACATTCTTTCAGCATTATTTTGTCACATAGTCCGTTATTAGGTCATTTATTTAACTCCCCTGTGTGTGTGTGTGTGTGTTGTATTGTTGCACTGTATGTGTGTAAAACCCCTTGTCTATGTGTTGTCAGGCTGCTACTATCGACAGACGGTCGTTGCCTCCATCCGGCTACATCACACACACAGTCAGCGCCCCCAGCCTCCACGGCAAAACGGTACGTCCGTCAGGCGCCGCGCGGCGTCACATTCTAAACACCAGGCTGCCATTTAAACTGTCACTGTTTGGGAAAAACCCTGAGGCTGGAAGAGCAGCCTGTGTGGGAGGGGTTAAGGTCCTTCTTTGTCACGCTTTGCCCAGAGGAAACCGCTCCCCCCCCCCCCCCCCCCCCCCCCGATCTCGATCGTCTTTTCGTCGGCCCGCCAGCTGTCGCTGAGCATTGTGGGAGAGACGCGCGGTCTGCGTCTCATAGTCAGAATCAGGTTCTGCAAAAACAGGGAATTTACACATTGCTCTCAAATATACAAATACAACACAAAAACTAAGCATAAACATTTACTGTATTATATGTACAACATAAATATGAAGGTGCTAGTAGTCCAACATAAATATGTAGTGCAGGTGGAGGAGGTAACTTGTTGATCAGAGTGACGGCCTGTGGAAAGGTGGTGGTTTGGGCTCTGTGGCGCCCACCAGAGGGGAGGAGCTGGAGCAGCTTGTGTCCCGGGGTGTGAAGCCCGATTCTGTAGGTGTACAAGTCCCGGATGGTGTGTTGTCGCGAGTTCTGCCATTTCGGTCTCGGCGCCGTTATTCCTCCCGCTTAAAGTGGCCGCCGCCGCCGCTCTTAAACGCCAGAAGCCTTCCGCCGAAGTCCTGGGTGCTCGGTTCTGACGCCAGATGTGTTGTCCTGTGGTGCCCGACAGCCCGAGGAGCTCACGCTGCTCCTCATCCAGCTGCGTCGCCACCAGGCCAAGATGGCCTCCGCCCGCCACCACACGCTCGCCCATCTGCAGCGGCTCGGCGGCCCCAGCGCCGCCCACCACCACCACTTCCTCGCCAACAGCCCCCTCCTCAGCGCCGCCCCCTCGCCGGTGTCCCACCTCGGACGTGTGAGCCTCTCAGCCCCCTCGTGCAACACCCAGGTGGGCCCCCCCCCCCTCTCATGTGACCAGGGGCTGGTAGAGGTCGCCACTAAAAACGTATTGCAGGGCCGAATAAAATCTCAAAGACATGAACCCTAATCATCTTACATAAGTTCTTAATTAAATAGGAGAATACTTGTTCCTTTGATATAATAAGTATTTACTGGCTAATACATTATATATTCATAATATTGTTGTTGTTGGTATTTAAATCCAGGTTAGTTTTTTGCCATACGGCTCATTTGTAAACATGATTGACAACGTGAAGTCGCATTTATTTGTAGCCTCGTATCTCGGAGCCAGAAGGTTAGGATCAAACCAACTGTGCAGGATCAAAGGATAAATAAAGACACCAATCGATAAAACAACAACATCGATATCCGAGTGTCGCTGTAGCCGTGGCGACCTCTACCCAGAAGCCCCGGCGCTGTAGCAGTGTGACCCCCTTGCTTGCGTCATAGAGCCATCTTTCCATGTGCCGCTGCGAGCCGCCTCCATCCCGTCTGTCTGCGAGCATGTCGCGCCGCCGGCTCCTCGACTCGCGCTCTCCGCTCTCCGCTCTCCGCCCTCCGGCTGGACGCGGCGGCCCGTTTTGGGTCCTCTGACTCGTGACTCTTGTGGTCATTTGTTGCTGTTGCTGTTGTTGTTGTCGTTGAGTGGCCTGAGCTGAAGCCTGAGTAGCGGCTGCTTCCACGTGGCTCTTGTCGGTGTCTCTGTGTGTCGCAGCAGGAGAACATTCATTAAAGCGCTGTGGTGGGATGCATGTTGGCACAGGCACACCCTCAGAGGTCCAACCCTTTGCTTCATGTTTCACGGCGGTTTGTCTCCCTCTAGAGCGACGACACCTACAAGCAGCTGAAGAAGGACCTGGAGTATCTGGACCTGAAGGTGAGAGAACCACAGCTCCTCCGTCATCCCCGTTAGACGTGAGATGGGGTTTTTGGTTGCCGTGCCTTTTTTTTTTTTCCTTTAACGTCTCGAGCTCAAACTAACGCTTGTCAACCTTCCGGGCCGCGAGTCGAGGTGCGAGAGACAAACGTTCCTCCACCGGCTCTCATTGACCTCTGTGTCTCTGTGATTCTGACTCCCAGATCAGAGCTCTAGAGCCCCTGATCCTCGCAGTTCACAGTTTACTACTGCACTGCACTGCTGGGCCTCTCAGGCCTCTGATGAACGTAAGCTGTGTGTGTGTGTGTGTGTGTGCGACAGCCACGCTGCGTGTAGTGACTGCGCGTGTGTGTGTGTGTGTGTGTGCATGTCTGTCTAAGTGTCTTTGAGTAGGGACGCATCCGTCTCGTCTTGTGTGTGAGCGCGTGGGTGTTTTTAGATAAAGACCATCCCATTGCTTCCGGCTCCGCCTCCACGGCTTGAATGGCATCAGACGCCCCCCCCCCCCGCGTGAGGATGATGTTGGTGATGAAGAGTGGGCATGGGATGGCTCGGCAGTGCATGTGTTGTGGCTGTGGCCCCCCCCGGTGGTTGAAAAGCCAGCTGCTTCTACCATCGTCTCTGAAACGCTGCACCTCCTTGACCAGAACACAGGGGCCGTCGGGGCAGGGGGGGGCGACGTGGTCCCCGACCGACCGGCTTCAGGGCGCAAGAAAGGGCGGCAATCAGGGGAACACTTCCCATTAGTGCAACATGTGTCCCTAAAACGAATAGCGTAGCGCAGAGGGGTTTTCTAGTCAACCTGTGCAGGGCTTCAAAGTCTCCATAGTCCTCGTGTTGTTCATGTGCAGAAGGACCTCCCTCATGCTGTCGTCTTCCTCGAGGCGGCCTGGTGGTACTTTAGTGCGTAGCTGCTCTCCCTGTTCCCCCCCCCCCCCCCCCCCTCCCCCCCTCAGACGCTCCGTGACGTGCAAATGCTTGTTTCTGCGCTTGCAGGTCGCTGGGAGTCACACGCCGAAGGAGTCGGGCAAAGCCGTCAAGGTGGCCGAGAGTGACGTGGACGTAAGTTCAGTCACATGAGGGACATTGTTTTGCAACTGTAACCAACGGTTCTCTTTTGCTGTTAAAGTTATAGCACTTTGATGCGAACTTGCCATCATTAAGATAACACCTCAAATGGGTTTGTTCAAATGTGAGATTAAAGTGAGGCTTGGTTTGTACACAGGGTGCAGAAGTGGGAAATCAGTGTCATTTCCAGGCCTGCATCGGGGAAAAAAGAGGTTTTAAGGAAAAATAATGTGTTGTTCACGGGGTTGAAGGGTAAATGAGGCAGAAACAGAAACATGGATGCTGTGAAAAAAGTGTGGGGGGACACGATGAAGTATTCCTCTGGTCCTCAGGGGGGCACTGGAATGGGAGTGTGTGTACAGGTGGCCCCCCGGTGGAGGTGTTTTGTCAGCATACGCTCCACACGCAGCTGTTTGAACAATTGACGAGAGCCATGAATATTTGATCAGATCCACCAACAATCAGCGTGGAGACAACAGCATTCGTCACTTATTCGCTCACCGGAGACACGAACACAGTCCACCAGAGGAGTGAGTCTGCATATCCCCCCCCCCTCTCTCTCTCTCACAGGTGAAGTTAAGTCGGTTGTGCGAGCAGGACGGGATCCTCCAGGACCTGGAGGCCAGGATCAGCTCCCTGAAGGAGGACAAGGTAACAACACGCCCCGTTGGTCCTGTGCTGTCTCCATCGGTCACGCCGTCAAGTCGGCAAGCAGAGCGTGTTTTTTGGGAAATGAGAGGGAAGGTCCCACGAGGGACCACGTTCAGGGACAGGGTCGAGATGTTATGGAGGACAATGTGCAGGAACACATGAAACAAACACACACCCAACCGAAGGCATTTATACTACAAAGATTGTAATGAAAATCAGCTCAGAAGCAAGAAATCAAACTGTAGAAACACACTGCCCTCTGGAGGCATCTCACATAGCGTCATCTGCTTAATAACGTTCAGAGCGGGTCACGGGGAGGCAGGTCGTGTCGCTGCTTTGGTTGACCTCGTCCTGAACGACTCCTCCCTCAGGACAAGCTGGAGGGTGTGCTGGACGTGTCCCACCACCAGATGGAGCAGTACCAGGAGCAGCCGGCCCACGCACACAAGATCGCGTACCAGCAGAGGCTGCTGCAGGAAGACCTGGTGTCCATCCGGGCCCAAATATCACGCCTGTCCACGGTACGCACCCAAGGGTGTCCATTGGTGTCTTTTTCTTAACTCCTGCACTATACACTCTACATTCAGGGGGGGTGGGGGGGCAGGGATTGAAATTGATCATAATATGTGTACAAATTCTCTGAAAGTAACAGAAATCCAGTGTAAACTGTGAATGAATGAAGACTGATGAAATACGAGCATTTCCTGTGTGTGTGTCCTTGGTGTGCATGTGCTGCAGTATGTGTGTATCTGTGTATATTACGTTTGTGTATCAATATCGATTTGTCCATGAGGAGGCGTGTGTACTGACACTGTTTGTGTGACCTGGGACTGTGTGTGTTTGTGTGTGTGTGTGTGTGTGTGTGTTGCAGGAGATGGCACAGGCCTGGGAGGAGTTTGGCAGGTTGGAGAGATCAGTGGAGCAGCTGAGGACGGCGCTGCAGGCCCACATGAACCACAGCGCCACCCCTCAGGTGAGACCTGGTACTGCAGCTCGCTGCAGGTTCACCTGCAAACGCCTTTTCAGTTTAGAGATTTAGTTTTTTATTCTGTGTCTGTGGCTTCAGAACAGTCAAAACCAATCAAATAACTTTGTGTTCCCCATGCATGCTCTGATGGATTATTAAAAAGTGTGTGTGTGTGTGTGTGTGTGCGCGCAGCAAGAGAAAGCGGAGATGAAGCGAGAGCTGTGGAGGATCGAGGACGTGATGGGCGGACTCAGTGCCAGCAAAGCCAACTACAAGATCACCATTGACTCGGTCCAGAACCCAGGTGCGTAACCACGGCAACGCGGCAAAGTTCTTATCGGCCACTGTTTTCTGGGTAAATAGAATTGACAGCTTGAACACAGTTGACGTCAAAATGAAGGCGTGTGTTCTCGCCCTCTCGCCAGAGAGGAAACTAGTGCCTTCGGCGTCCGACCCGGCCGCGCCTCCCCCGAGCACCGAGGTCCAGCCGCCGCCTCGTAGCTCCGCCCCCAGGATCCTCGCCCACACTTTGCCTCACAGCACGGTGCCAAAGTGGGTGAGTTGTGCGCCTTTCGCACGGCGGGGGCTTATTGCCCGGGTCGGGTGTGACGGCGTTTAAGGGTTGTTGGCTTTTTTTTGTCTAAAATGCCGACTCCCTCCCCCGCACTCGATGTCCAGGCGGAGGACGCCGCGCCCCCGAGGCCGCCGCTGCCTCGCCTGTGCGACTACGAGGAGACGCCGCCGGAGGTGCCGCCGCTGCCCCGGGAGGCCTCGGTCATCCGCCACACGTCGGTGAGAGGCCTGAAGCGCCAGTCGGACGAGAGGAAGCGGGACAGGGAGAGCGGGCAGTACGTCGCCAACGGAGACGCCAAGGTGCGTGTGGATGCAGGACGGCGGGATTTTAAGCCTGGACGTTACGTTCTACCAAGAGTTGTTCTTCTCCTCTTTTTTTTTTTCTGGTTCCAGGTGGACTTGCGGTCTTACCTGAGTGAACCGGAGCTGCCGGGTCTGAGCCAACGGAACGCTGCGTCTGACGTGGAGTTCCAGTATTTCCAGAGCAAAGGTATCGGAAGTGTGTCAAATTCATTTAACATTCAACAGACAATCCCGTTTTTCATTGGTCTATTTTCATGGCTTGTGGTTATTTGACATTTTTATACTTTGCGGGAATAAACTCGGTTGGACAGTATGAGAGTGTGCAGTTGGCACCTTTTAGTTTGTTCCATTTAGTATTTGTGCGTTGGGTCGCTGTGTGTCCTCATTGTGCGCCCTTTCGTCCCGCTCTGCTGAACCCTGACCCGTTGTTCTGCACCAGGTCCGTCCGGAGGCGCCGTCCCACCCAACCAGTCCGACTCCATCGCCTCCTACGTCACCCTGAGGAGGGGCCCGGGCAGCGCCGCGGCCAGGGTGAGTCCAGGCTGCAGATCCCTGGTGATCGGCCGGCAAAACGCGACACTAACCCCTCCCCCCGTCCCCCCCCCCCCCCCCCCGTCCCCCCCCCAGGAGCGACCCAGGAGTGCCTTTGAGCGCCTGTCGTCTCCCACGGAAGCTCCGCAGCCCCCCGGCGGCCAGCCGCGGGGGCGGATGACCGCGGAGGAGCAGCTGGAGCGGATGAAGCGCCACCAGAGGGCGCTGGTGCGGGAGCGCAAGCGGAACCTCAGCCAGGGCGAGCGCCCCGGCGGGGGCCCCTCCGCCCCCGCCGTGGGCCCCCGGCGCTCCTCCTCCTCCTCGTCCTCCAGACTCCCCTCCGGCAGCGCGGACGCCTCCGTACGTTACAGCAGCAGACACAGGGAGCACCAGCACTGCTGCTACGCCGCGCTCCAGCCCCCGGCCACATAGTAACCCCAGCAGGAACGCCCCCGCCCCCCCCACCCGACCCCCCAGTAACCAGTGGTTCTTTGCGTTAGCACTAACATGCTAAAGGGCGGGGCTGAGCTAGCTTGGTTTACGCTTTAAGGACGATGGGAGGCCAGTTGGGCACGGGGGGAGGGGGGGGCACTCCGACGGCCCCTCCCTGTTTGATCTGGTTAGCTCCGCCCCCTGGTGGCCCCTCACTGACACACTCCTGAATGTAGACCCACCGAGAAAAGGAGGAGACGGAAAGGCCTCCATCACCAGAAAGTAGAGAAGAGCCCGGTTATGTACATGTACATAACCTGTGTACTTGTACACCTTTTATTTATTTACTGAGGGATATTTTCCGTATGCAGTTGTACAGTTATATTTTGTAGAGATTTGGAATATAGAGCATATAAAGGAGCGGGGGGGGGGGGGAAGTGTTGTAAAAATGAGTATTCAGGTTGATGGAATATGAAGAAAAGAGGCCAGTGGCACAAATCATGATCTCACCTCCTTGCTTTCTTTCCTTCAAATGAAATCCAAGTGCCTTGTTTCTGCTGACCATCTTTTTGCCTTTGTCCCAGATTTTCCTCCTTAAATCAACACTTTATTAATCGAGGGTGGAGTCATGATGCAAGAGCTTAAAAGATGATTTTCTGCTGCTAGTTTTAACCCCTAAAGGAACACTTTGACATTAAGACTAAATCTAAATCCCGTTGGTTTCATTATGGAATGCTAACAATGCTAACAATGCTAACTATGCCCGGGTGAAAAAGGTAACTTTGAAAATAACTCAAAATGTCAAAGTCTTCCGTTTAGAGAACAGAATGTTTTTATGATTACAGACAAAAATCCGTTCCCTTAAACGCTGACGTTTAAACGTCACAGTGAGCAATACATCGTCCCCTCGTTTCAGTGCACACACCACGCACCACTACTCCACCAGCATTAAACACGTTTACACCATTTAATATTTGAATTAGCATTAACACAGCCTTTTCCTGTGCACATTGAAATGTCATTTTCTATTGTTTGACGGTGGTTGACAATGACTTTGCCACAATTAGAGATGGGAGTATAATCTGTACTTTTTTACGTGGCCTATGCTGTGCTGTTTTATGCATCATAAGTATACTGACGGGTGCCACAGGGCTGAAATGCAATAATAAAAAGAGAAGAATAGTAAGGAACAAGGAGCGGACAACTAGTGTCATCTTTTCTATTCTCAATAACAAAGGAAAAAATAAACCCGTTCCCCGGATACTCGAGTGAGGCGATGTCATTTAACTGTCATTGAAAATCATTATTTTAGATACAAAGCATTGACATCATTTGGTCGATGGACTGCTGTTATAAAGTTGGATGGTTTCCATATTTGGAACACGGAGCGGCGTAGAGACAAGCTGTCAATCACGTTACGCCCGCCCTAAAGTATTCGCCCCTTTGTGGTCGATTTGAGCATAATTTACCAAATGAACATCATGCTTTAGACTTTAGACCCTAAACTCATCTTCAGCTGCTAAAGAAGAGCGAAGGAAACGCTGAATTCTTTAATGGAAAAGAAGCCTCTTAGCTTTGTATGATTTTTAGAATAAAGACACAGGATAAAACTCCCGGGAAAAGAATCAAATCCAAATTCAGCCGAGTCGTTGCTTTCAAACCAGCGGCCTGTTTTCGGGTTGATTGTCCTTTTGCTCGCTGGTCCGCTCCTTGTTTCGCTTTTAACCCGGAAAGCTGTTCCGTTGCTTTTTATCATTCCACAGCCGCGTACAATATATCAGAACAAAGACATTAATAGTGACAGGATGGAGAGTAGAAGTATAATAGAGAAACTAGAGAAGTGAACCGCTAATCGCCATCTAACTGTGTCACTGAGAAGCAACGCACAACTCTGCCCTCTTCTTTTCTATCATGTAGAGACTCGACAATAAAGAGCTGCTTGCTTCTCAACCTCCTCTTGGCTGTGTTCTTCCTAATCTGTCCCGGGGTGGGGAGGGGGGGGGGGGGGGGGGGTTGATGAATCTGGTTTCTCTTTCTCTCTTTGCCTCTTTGTGTGCTCAGAGCACGCTGAACACGCCGTCTGATCCGACCCCCGCTGCAGGCTGCTGGAGGAGGAGCGATGCATGCATGACTTATGACGCTCCTCGGATGCTTACTCACAAGTACCCCCTTACCCCCCCCTCCCCCCACACGCGCACGCACACACACACACGCCCTATCTGAGAATAAGAGTGGCGACAGAAACGTGTACAGTTACAGCTTCCAGATGAATGAACCCGGTCTCCTCTGCTCTTCCTGCTGCGGCCTTTTCTTTCACTTTATTCAACTCTTATAAACATGTCGTTGATCGATGAGCATCAGTGAATGTAAACAAAATGCAAACTGCTGATAATCAACTGATAGTTGACCCTCCACCCCCTCCTCACTGACCTTCACGAAGCACAGCAGCAGCGCCGCCTGTCGCCCGCGTGCGTGACCCTCGACTCCTGCTGTTTCCAGGTGTTTGATTGGCAGGGGGAGCGGCTCGCTGCCGAGGGCCAGAGCGACGAAGGGTGGGGTCGGGCGAAGGAGAGGGGGCGCGTCCCGTCGGACGGGTGGGTGGTGGCGACGGCCACCCGCGTGCACGAGGTGGACGTGGAGCCTCTGGACTACGACCTGGACATCAGCCGCCAGGTAAGCGCCCCCTTTTGGTCACCTGGGGGAGAAGGTTCCCACACGCGGGTCCCAATGATGTCACTGTCCACCCAACAGCTGTCCAAACCGCAGAAGGTCCCCATCCCGGAGCGCTACGTGGAGTCGGACCCCGAAGAGCCCCCCGGCCCGGAGGAGCTGGAGGAGCGCTCGCGCCGGGCCCAACGCATGAAGAACCTCGTGGCCAAATCCAGGCACGCCCCACCCCCCCCCCCCCCCCCTCGGGCCGCGACCCATTGGTTTGTTCGGGCTCGAAAGGCGCGACTGACGCTTGTTTTGTTGTGGCGTTCCACAGCTTCGGCAGCGCGCGGGCGGCCCCCCCGCTGGACTTCGGCGAGCTGGACTCGGCTCTGCAGCAGCAGGAGAGGATCATGACGGCGTCCCACGCTCTGGCCTCCGAGGCCTCGCGCAAGAGCAAGCTGGTCGCCGGTCAGTTAACCGCCGCCGCGCGTCACGTGACCCCTTCAGGCGCAGGGGGTTCGACCCTCCTGACCTTTGCCTGGAGGCAGCGTAGGGCGGGTACCATCGTTTTATTATATAGGGGCTCACGTGTCCCTCAGAGATGCTTCGGTGAAACGCCGTGGCCTTCGATGTGCTCTGAAGTGCTGGTTGGATAAAAGTTGAGGGATTTTAAACGTGTGTTTAATCCGGTCCGAGGACCTGCTAACGTGTGTGTGTGTGTGTGTGTGTGTGTGTGTGTGTGTGTGTGTGTGTGTGTGTGTGTGTGTGTGTGTGTGTGTGTGTGTGTGTGTGTGTGTGTGTGTGTGTGTGTGTGTGTGTGTGTGTGTGTGTGTGTGTGTTTTTTGCGTCCTCAGCCAAAGCCGCAGCGGAGCAGTGACCAGCGGAGACGACCACGACGCTCAGCGCCTCCCACCTTCACCGACCGCCTCAACCAAAATCTATTTATGAGTGAGCACAGGACACCGCTCTCTACTTTCAATTCCTTGTTTGGGAACTAATTCTCGCGAATGCACAATTTAGCAATAATAATTTAAAACACCAGTTATTTAATCCGCGTTTTGCTGTTTTTATGAGAGAACGAGAGCGAAGGGAAAGGCAACTGCAACCGGTTATTTATCACATTGTTCAACTGCTAAATAACCACGATCATGCTGTCAATCAACGTTACATGCATTAGAATATATGACGTGAATTAAAACAAACTAATTTTTCTGTTTCCCTGAAAGTCGATTATTTTTAAAAATATAATACATGTTTGTCTGTCACACTCATTTGTCATCAGCTAAACGGATTAAAGCACAAGTGTAATGCTACTGGTTGGTTGTTGGTTTGAATCAGCTGGATGGAAATAGCTCGCTAAGTGATTCCAGTTTTCAGCGTAGTAGAAAATAAAAGACAAAAGCACAAATATATGTATTTTTTAAGCAAAATGTTTTCCACTAAATATACAATTGAGCCCACGAGCCTGGTCTGTCGTCTCCTCCTTGTTTCTGTGAACCGATTGAAGGGGTCGAGCTAACGGGACAACGGCTAAATTAGTTAAATGAATCCGTAATTTTTGCACGCGTTGGTCTGTACGAAGAGGGGGGCCTCTCTGATTGGACCAGAGGACGTCTGTGAACCGGAAGCTGAACCTTCGTACACAGCAAGATGAAGATGAAGAGCAGCTTAAGAGTCTCTACAGAGGACTGCAGTCAGCCTCTCTGGCTCCATCAAAACACAAGACATCAAAAGTGTGATTCAAAAATGAAAGAAATATTACCAAGAAAGATTCTTACATTTTCTCAATATTTTTGTATTTTGAACTTGTATTTGACATTTTTTTTACTATTTACATTTGATCAAATATATTTTACCTTTTTTTCAAAAGTATTTTTGACATAATATAAACTTTTTTTTTCAAATATATTGACATTACTTGGGTCAAATCTTTTTGACTTAATATTTCTATACATTTTTTTACTTAATAACTTGATTTGTTCTTCCATAACATTTCATGAAGATGAGCAGGTTGCTTTCAGTGCGGAGGGGAGCGTGAGACCTTCAGGTAAATTGACCACGTGACCTAAATTCAACGTGTCAAAACAAAACCTTTAATAGCGGCGGGAGCTACATTTCAAAGTGTCATAGCAACGGGTCCCAATACTTACATCGATGTTTTTCTTTTTGTCCCATCGTTGTAAAAGACTTCACATCCTCCCCGGAGATGGGACCCAGAGGGCTTCAACGCATTCGCACAGGGAATATCTAGATTTATTTATTGATAAGGCTATTCACATGTTCCCTCCATAGAGAATTCCTCTTTGTGACGAGGGCAGCGCTTGGTTAAATGCATTCTGTGTCCTCGTTATGGATCCATGAGGCAAACGCAGTGCTACATAGAAGCAACGGAGGTTAAAGGGCTAAGAACAGCAGACAGTGATGCCGACACTTTTCCTTTTATTGGTTTTCAAACAAGAATTCACTAAATGTACGACGTGTACACCAATCAGGCCGCGTGGCGAGCGATCCCGTTCCTCCAACGCCATCCGTGGAAAATGCAGCGACTGTTAAAATGTTCAAAAGAAATAAAAATGGGACTATTTGCCACCTCGGCTTCACGGACCACCACCCAACCCAAACGCAGCCTTTTCTGGTTTGGGGATTTCTCCTCCAGACGCGCTGCAGGCTGCAGGACGCGGCCCGGCGCCGAGCGCCTGAGCCGAGAAGCAGCGACTGGCGGCCGGACGCCTACAGTGAAACAAACGTCACAATGTACAAAGATTACAAAAACTAGTTCCTCCCCCGCAGCCCTACGCCGACGCCCCGCAGGCCGCCTCGTCGCCGTCTTTGCGCTCCTCTTCGTCGCTGCCGTCTGAGGACGTCTGGTTCTGTGGGTCCGACTCGCTGCCGTCGCTCGGGCTTTCTGCCGGTTTATCTTCGCCGACGGACTTCTCTGGCTCCGTTTCTTTGAACTGACCGTCCACTAGCGGGGGGGGCAACGAGTCTCGCTCCGGGGACGGCTGGGGGGAAGAGGACAAAATAGATATGTATTTAAAATGGTTTATACTTATTGTTTTACTTCTGAGCCTGGAGCTGAAGAACAACTCGTTGCTTTGAGGAAGTTATCCGGATGGATTCCCCTTCCTAAACAATCCTAAACTACCTTCTATTTCATCTCCTCAAATGGTTCTGCTGTCTTTCTGTAGAAAGAAAAACGTACCACATAAAATGACCTATACCATACTCTACTGGAATTCTAACGTCATTTCTAGTGATACAACATAGTAGCAGCTTAACGTTGTAAGGAGGCACAAAGAGTTAGTTTGCAATCAATTGGGAGGAAATGATGTATGAAGGTGTGTAAAAAAGTGGCTAGTGACGGAGTGGATTAAACTATAAGACGTGTGGACGGACATTGTTTCACTAGAAAACAGTAAAAGTGAGCTTTCTGAGTGATTAACATTCAGCAGAGGGAGGTCTGTGGTACATCGTTTAAAAACCTGTCTGCACCCCCCCCCCCCCTCACCTCGCTGAAACCGAGGCCGCAGTGTCTCCTGTTGCGGCCCGAGAGCTTCCCATCCATGCTCTGCTGGTACTGCATCTCCAGCTGATCGTTCATCTGCTGATCTTCCCGCCCTGCAGAGGAGACACCAGTCACAGCAGGCACACCCAGCCAGTGCAGGCCTATCCATGCGCGGATAGATCTGTGCGGCGGACGTGTGGTGGGGGACGCCGGGTTAATCGCAGTACAGTGTGTGGCATTTCTAACAAAGGCGAGATAAGGAGGCCTACCACTGCGGAAGTGAGACGTCGACTTGTGGTCGCCGATGACGAGGCGTCCTGTGGGTTCTTTCTGGAGAAAAAAAACGGAAAAACAACGACATCTGAAAACACACATCAACGTGCATTTATCTTTTTAAGCGGCTGAAATACTGAAAGCGCGGTGACCCGAAACGCACAAAGCGAACCTTGCCGGCGCCCATTAGACGTAGAAACTTCTGCTTCCTTTCGTTGCTTCCCAGATCGGCTGCGGCCCACTGGGTGGACCCGTCCTGCCGGGACAAAACATCACGTTGGCTCATCCGCTCAACACATAGTGCTCACTTGATCAGATCATTTAGAGCTACGGGTGAGGGGCTCCTTTGCAGGATTCTGTCCACGTGAGGTAGGTTCCACGTTTCTCCTTCAGCAGTACGTCACCTTTTCAATGAGTGAGTGTCAGCTGCGCAGGGTTATGATGTTTAAACTTTAAAAAAATAAAAATGTAATCAACGACCACATCTCACGTGATCCATTGGAGTTATGTCTTGTGAGAGAAAAGTTATGCAGGTGTTTAGTTTGAAAATATTTAGGTGATTCACGCACCGGTGAGCCCTCTGCTGCAAGGGGTTTCTATTCTGTAGTTCAATCTGAGGCTTAAAGCTGGATGCTTTTCAAAATGTAAAGGTGTACTAAATCGGATTGATTCGGTGTTTTTTCTGTGATTTGTGGCCATGCAATCGAGAATATATCCTCATTGGTTCTTAGAGCAAAACGAGGCTGTCATTGAAGGGCAAAACACCTCCAGTCAGAAACTACTAAATGTAACGTTAATAAATTCACCCGAGCCTTAATGTGCGAACGACTCGTTGTAATACACCGCCGGGTGACCAGATATGTGCAATGTAGTTTTAACCGTAAAAGACGATTAAACTGCAGACAAAAACGTGTTCAGATTCCACGATTAATGCGCTGGAAGAATTGCGTTAGCAAAGATGCTAACTAAATGCTAGCTGTATCTGAGGGTGCAATAACTGTCATTTACGAGTTCAAGTCAGTTTTTATCATTTTACTCACGTCATCCGGAGACACTGGTCGTTTCGTCCCATGCCTGTTCTCTGGAAAACTCATTGTGAACAAAATGTTTCGTAAAAATGTCAATGAAATGTGATACCACCTAGCAAAGGCTAGCTGGATGTGTCAACAACCCTGCGTGTCGCAACTTCCGGTTGCGTCTTCTTCTACGGTTGTCCTTCCGTCGGTTAGCTAAACACTCTGCTGCCACCTACATGTGGCCCGTGTTACACCCTCTTAAAACACACAACTGTTCATTAAATTCACTGAAAGAAAACAATTTAAAAAAAAAACCTTAGCCACACTAACACTGTCGTATTCCACATTAAATTATACGTTTATATTATACTTTTATATGTTTATATATTATATTTTGATCCGAAGCATCAAATGTGAAATAAAGTCTACAGGCACAAACAACAAAAAAATACAGATATATTTTAAAACGTACATCTTGCTATGCGTAACTAAATAGTTGTTCCACTAGTTACTCCCTGACCCTAAACCTTCAGAATGAATTAGTCAATTAACGCAATGAAATTCTTCATTTGGCTAATGTTTGAATGTCCTTGTAAATGTCAAGAGGGATTCTGAAAGGGACTAAAAGAAAGTTAATCACATGTGTGATTTAAAAACACAATGAAAAATCGTTTTCGTAATATTTTTTTAATGAAACAAAATGAATTCTCAACCGCTATTCAGCCTGCAAATTCTCGCTACAAAATAACTATGATTAATTAATTGAGGCTAATTAATTGTTAGGAAACACATGTCTCGGATATTTACTGATAGAGTAGGAGAGCAAGCAAAGGCAAAGTTATTTATCTAGCCTTGCACATTTCATACTCGGAGGCCACCCAAGGTGCTTTACAGAATGACGGCTTTAAGATAAAGAATTACAAATACAAGCACAAAATAAAATATTACAAAGGGAAAGGGAAATAGAAAAAGACGGCTACATAAAATCCCAATTTCAGTAAAAAAAAACATGCTGTTCCCATTTCAATTCCCTCCCAAAGCTGTCCCTTTGTTAAGGGTGTAAAATGAACCCCCTGCAGGACGCTGCATCAGAGCCGCCAGAAGGGGGCGTCAGAGAGCCCGCGGACCCCCTCTGACGGGCCGCAATAAGTCATCCGAACAGAAAACGATGCGTTCCGGGGTGCTCCCCCCCGTTTAATTAAATTAACACGTCTTGTAAAAAAAAGTGTTAGTGTTGAAGTTTCCTTCATTTTATTATTTTCAATAACCTGTATTTTTGTTTCTGTTGAAATGAAGAATAATCAAACTTCGGCGACTTTGCAACTCATCAGTTTTGCTTCAGAAAAGACAAATTCAACCCCCAAACACACTGTTTTTATTATGATATTCAACGTTCCCTTTGAACACAGAGACAACTTACTTTAACTGCTCAAAAAGACGCAATTTGTATATTAACACAAACGATCAATACGTGTTAGTGTGTGTTTCAATATGGTGATTTCTGACGAGTTTATAAGGGAAAACATGTGGCCACTATTAAACAATTAAGCAATAAAAGCATAGGGACTTGTATTAAAAGTGTTTGCCAAGAGCAGGTGAACAAGGATAAATATAAGGATATATATATATATATATATATATATATATATATATATATATATATATATATATGGTATGCCCATGGGCACTTGGAGGCAACATGTAGGTAGAAAGAGAGAGTAAGTGTGTGTCTGTCTGTGAGAGAGAGAGAGAGAGAGACACACACAGAGAGAGAGAGAGAGACACACACAGAGAGAGAGAGAGAGAGAGAGAGAGACACAGAGAGGAGGGGTTATCCCGCCTCTGCCTCTTTACCCGACACTGCCCCGCACTCTCACTTAACCTCCACACAGTGCCGGACGGGAACCAAAACTAAAAGTAGTTTTTTTTATTTTGAAGTAGACCCCCCCCCTCCCCCCATCGTGCTCGCTATCACCCCTGACGACGACGCCGACGCCTTTTATTCGACTTTCAGCGCAAACAGAGGAGTTTACCCAAGTACCCGCGGCCGCTCCAGCGATGGTGACTTTACGCACGGGATCTGAAGGCTGCTCCAACTGACCGCTCTTGTTTTTCTCCTCCTCGCTGAGACTCTTCTTCATCGCCTGCAACGACCTCCGAGTTTGTGTGTTTGTTTTTTTGTTTTTTGTTTTTTGTGCCGGAAAACAACGCAGCGAAGGCCGAGTCAGTGAACGCAGGTAAGAGGCGTCCTGTTGCATCGCCGCCCGGTGCACGCGCGTCCTGTCGGGCTGCGCGTGTTTGTGGAAGTCGGTGCGCACTTGGGTTATCTCTGCAGCACAACAAGCTGCGATGACAGTGGAGGATTCCGGGGGGGGGGGGGGGGGGGGGCATTGTGTCTTTGAACCTGCGGGTTGCACCGCGATTAGGCTCCGCTGGACCCCACGTGACCGCGAGCACTAACTCAACGGACGACTTTTCACTTGAGTTGTTTGTTTAGAAAAGAAAAGAAAAAGTAAAAATAATTGTGTGTGGTAATTTATGCATCTTTTAACCCCAAAACTAAATTCGCGATAAAATAAAGAATTTAAAAAAAGAATTGGCACTAGTAAATTGTAATTTGTGTTTATTATTAGTTGTAATCAAAGACACACGTGCAGATGATGAGATAAATCAGTTATTCCACCTTTAAGTTGATATCCAAAATGAAGCTAATAATAATCACACCAAAAGCGCCTGGTTGGGATTTTGACCCACTTTCATCCTCCGAGACTCATTTTGGGGCTGACGAGGTGCTAAAATAAATGTGTTAAAAAGGTGTAACATAAAATCAGTGCTCCTGCAATCCACAACGAGCAGAAAAGTGACTTACGAACGCGTGCTGATAAAGATGCATTTCAATCTTATTCCTTTAAAAATAAAGGTGTTAGCTGTGTATTTCCAAAATAAATACACTCTTTTAATTCAACAGCTAAACTATATAGTGCTTGAAAAGGCACCTCGGTTTAAGCTCATGCATTACATTACATTACATGTCATTTCGCTGCCGCTTTTATCCAAAGCGACTTACAATAAGTGAATTTCAAGAGATACAAATTCAGAAGAACAAGTAACAAGAAAGTACAATTTTCGTCAAATAAGCAGTTTGAAAACGGAGCGGAAGACGTGAAGTCTCTCTGCGGTCCTGATGTCACCAGAGAGCTCCTTTACCAACAGAACTGGTTCACGCGGCTCCGTTCCTTCACAAAATAATTCTACGGGCTTAGAACCTATGGAGAGACATTCAGCAAAAGTCTCTGAAGGAACATGCAATAAAAAAAAGCTCTTTAAAAAGCTGCGACTTTATTTTCCAAGCACTTTAAACAAGTTGTCATCCCACGAGCCCCGCTGGGGTCTCTGGGAGGACACCTCCTGTGGTGTCTTCTGTCTCCTCGGACAGGCGCATGTTTGATTTAACACGCGCTGCTTTGTACTGGAGTGAAACAGAGACAGGGGGACAAATAATGGAGACAAAACGCGCACTGTCTTTGGGGCCCAAAGTTAACTTTCCCTCCTGAGGTCACGGCGCCTGACCTCAGGCCAATGCGTGAGTCATAAATACAAATAAACTGGGAACCATAAAACGGACACATCGGGGGACAAAACGAGGGGGGGGGGGGCATTGGGACGGTGTCCCAGCGCGGGGACGGAGGTGAATTGAGGGGAAAAAAAGGAATGTGCACGTTTTCTTTTCCTTTACGATGTCAAAGTTGATCGTCGCAGCTTTGCACCGCGCGTCTCAACTCTGGCGCTAAAATGCGTCAGTTTCACTTGGGACTTCAAGAGTGACGTGCGTGCACACAGTTACATCATGGTCGCGTGAACGTGAGCCGTGCACGCGGGTACAGTTTTAGACCCTTTTTTTTATTTTGGAGGTGGGGGGGGGGGGGCAATGCGCATGGGACAGAGGGTACGGGAGGACAAGGCGCGCGCCGACGGGCCTGCAGGCGGCCGATAGGGCCACTTTCAGGGTGTTCCCCGCACCCAGAGCCCGCTACACCTCTCCGATAAGCCGCTGCTCGCCTGCAGATAAGCAGCTTTCAGAGAAAACGCAGTGGCCGAGACACGAAACGAGCCCGGAGCCCCGCTGCGGAGGAACACCATTGTTTCCTCTGATTTGTGAAGCGACTTCATTTGGGAGTTGAGCGCTATTTCCGCTTTAATAGTTTTTTTTTGTTTTTGTTTGTTTTGTTTGCGCGTGAAATCTCTCCCGTGTTCAGTTAGAAGTGGACCGATCCTCCGTTTCGGACGCCGCGGCCCCCGCGCGCGCTCAATCACAATCTCCAACAAGTTGTTTAAATTGTTTGGACTGCTGCGGGACAATTTATAGGCTCCCCCCTCCTCCCCCTATCTCCCCCTCTCTTGTAAGTGAGAGTGTCTGAAAACAATCCGAGCGGGGGGGGGGGGGGGGGTCTCCGAAGTTGATCTCCAGTGGCATTTTGTTTTGAGCAGGTGCTGCGGGCTGAAGCTCCCTCATAAGGTAAAGTGGCATTAGAGCGTCCAAATGGCACACTTATATTTAGGCTGCCAGTTCAGCACAGTGTGCCGGGTCGCGCGCTCTGCGCTGTCTGCTGACGGGGACGCGCAGCCTTTTTTTCTTTTCTTTTTTTTTCTTTCTTCTTCTTGTGTGAAAATCCGCGCTGACAACAGGCGGCGGGCCCCTGTGTGGTCCGTCGGGGGGCCCCCGTCAGCAACATGGGATCTGTGGGATATTTGGAGCCGTGCGTAAAAGGCCCCTTATTACTGGAGTTAAGTCATCTTAAAAAGTCACGTTTTAAGTAATGAAACCAAACCTCGATGTAATAATGATTACAGATTCGGTCTGTCAAATGATTCATTTAAGAGAAGGAATTTGTTTTCTCTTTTTAATTTTTTTTTTCTTTTAACAATATTTAAATTTTTTCAAATGATGAAAATATCAGCATCTCGCTTTTTTTGGGGGCCCCGAAGCCTCAGAATCCGCAGAAACACTTTCCAAACCAACCTCCTTTTACAATCCCCGCTATGAAAAAAATCCCCAAGAAACATTCACTAAAAAATCTCCCTGCAACTGTAATATTTGAGCTCTGAGAATGCACACGTTTAGCGTAATGCAAGGCCGGCTCCGGGATATAACTGTCACACTCGGAACGTTGTTCTGATACGTCGCATACTCCTTTGATTCCGAGAGGCCTGTTTTCCCTCCTCGGGTGTCAGAGAGACGGGACGGAAGCCGCTTCGGAGGGACTGAGAAGGGAGCGATGTGACGGCTGAGCGAAAGGGGGGGGGAGGGGGGGGATGCAGGGAGCGACTGAGCAGAGGAGCTGGAGGAGGCTCTCGAATTTTGAGATTGCATCAGTGAGATTGCATCATTTATTCACACGTCAGCCCCAAGAGAAACAATCGTCCCGTTTTAACCCCTCCGGGCCACGCGTTTTATTCTCTTTCCTTCCTCTCCCTTCCGCCTCAGTTTATTTTTCAAAGACGTCAATCACCTTCATCGGGAAAAAAACTAACAAAAAAAAACGCCGCTGGCCGACCCGTTTTTTTCGGGGGCCCTTCGATGAAAAAAAACAACAACCCCTACCACACGTGTTGTGCAAAGACAAATGAAGCATTTGGGCCTGCATACGTCTCCCCGGGTCCTGGGGGGGGGGGGGGGGGCACTGTCCTCGGCCCGACGCTAACACCCAGATTGCACCGTTGATGCCGGAGGAGAAAGGTTGAGGCCCCCAGAGAAGCAGCGTGCTGGCATGCGCTCCTAAGTGTCTAAAACCACAACGCCAGCTTAGTGCGTGTGTGTGTGTGTTTCCCGTTACTGTGTGCGCGTGTTCACAGCGTGTGTGTGTGTCCCTCCGTGTGCATTTCTGTATCTAAGCATACGTGTCCTCAGGATTAATGCATGTCTCGCATGTCCCTGTTCGGCTGCACGCGCATGTGTGTGTGTTCTTGACTGTGTGTGTGTGTGTGTGTGTGTCCTGCTGGGTGGGCGTACTGCTCCGTGATTCCCTTCCTCGGTTCTCCACCAGCGCATGACCTTGCACCCCCCCCCCCCCCGCTTACAGCAGAGAGTAACGGGGGGCTCATTCTCCTCCTCCCTCAATGCTCGGGGGAACCGGCCCTCCAGCACCTGCTCCTCGCCATCCAATTTCCAAACGAGAGCTTACCTGCCAGCTCTGAGTGACACAGTTCCCTCTACCCCCCCCCCCCTCCCCCCCTTCCATCTCAGCGTAACGTGTAAGGAGGACGTCTTTGTTCGCGTGTCCTTGTCCACGTCTGGCAGCAGTTGTGAGTCCCACAGAGCAGCAAGAGTTCAAGAAGTTTACCCTCCTCCTCCTCCTCTGCCTTTTTTACCCCCGCCCCCCCCCCCCCCTCATGACTCATTTCTTCAGGCATCAGGGTGTGTGTCACAACAAAGGCTATTATGTACCTGCAGAGGGATTGAGTAAGATTTATAGATGTGTGGTTTACATAAGAGCCTTTGACTGTCGCAGTGTTAGTCGTCACAAAGCCTCGGGAGAGAATAACAAGGGGCGGATTAAACTCACTCTTAACGCCTTCCATCAGGGGGGGGGGGGGGGGGGGGGGCGCCGCCGCCAGCGTTGCTGCTGCTCTTCTTCTCGCGTGGAAAAAGAGTCGCACTGAGCAGAGCTGCCGATTCCCCTCTCAAGCACTGCAGTGCATCCTGGGAAGCGGTCCCACTGAACGCGGCGTCGCAGTCTTCGGGTATTCGAAGGTCTTGGAGAAACGCTTTGAGGTGGATCCGACCCCGCTGACCCCGCTGACCTGCCTCAAGCACACGTCCCCTTTTCAGAGTGGGACACTAAAAGGGAGGGAAGCGTGTGGGTTTCGATTAATCTCCCCAAAATATGCTCCAATTAAGGTTTCCTTTCCACCGGAGTGTTGCGGAACGAGGAATAAAGGTTCTTTATGAAATGGAAACCCATCAGACAGGAGTTCAGGCCGCTTTTTCCACATTTTCCAAACAGTTAAAACAGGTATTTTGTTTCCAAAGTGAAACATCCAAACACAAAAACACAACATCCAGTTTAACTTGTCCACAGAAACCTTGAGTAAAGCTTTTATGGTTAAAATAAAGGTAGAAATGTGGTTCTCTCCATCTGAACGCTGAAGGTCCACCTTTCTTGTTCTTCTCCAAAAGAAACTCTTCAGATTCTCTGATGTTGCCACCAGCAGTTGTTATTCATTGCCGCTCGGTCATGGAAACCTCATCATTCTGACTTTATTGTTTCACTAAAGAGGCCGAAATTATCCTAAAAAGACATAATTCAGACGGTGTTTTCTCGGTCCGCACTTGACGGCCCACTAAAGCTCCGCCAGGAGCAGCAGCCAGAAACAGAATGTTCTGGAAAAATGTCCAGCCCAGTTGATTCTGTGCTAATTCATGAGCGCGGAATACGCAAAATACCAGATGAAAGTGTTGTGGTCACTTCTTTCCCCTTTTGTCTCAGACTGCAGACCTTCTGTGCGTCTCAAACTGAGGGGGGGGGGGGGGGGCGCTTTGGCGGTCGCTGATGGTTTTACAGAAAAAAGAAGGAAATGACTTGCGAGCACGTCTGCTTTCCCCCCCCCCCCCGTCTCCGCTTCCAGTCTGCCTTCAAACGGAGACGTGTTGGTCTCCACTCGACCTCAAAGGTTTCATTAGTGAAGGTTTTTTCTGCTCTTGTTGTTCTTAGAACAAACCTTGTGTTCATCTGGTGCCACCAGCAGCATCTCCTGCTCTGTGTGGTGGTGTTTTTTTTTTGTTTTTTTTTAGAAGCAGGGTGCGGCTTCTAAAGTTTTTAGAAGTAGAATTGTGTTTGAAGATGCATTTACTCATCTCTCATTTACACATCCGCAACTTCCTGTGTGAGCTTCCACCAGAGGTCTGTCTGCTCAAGAAGAGGAGAGAAAAAAAAGAAAAAAGAAAAGAAGTGGAAGGGAATGTTTGTGGCCACCTGTTCTGTTCCCAAGCGCTAAATAAACACGCATTTCATGACACACGCTGCTTGCTTTCTTAGCTCCAAATATACACAAGGGGTGTTTACTTTGCTTCCTGATGTACATTACATGACTCATTTGATAACCGGCCTGATACCGCTGCATTGTGTAAACAACGTCCAACGTAATTATTCCAAGTGGTCGGAAGATATCGAATCCCTGATAAGTAAAATTATTCTGCAAAAAAAAAAAACCCACTGTCGTAGAGAGAAATATGTAAGCGTGGGCTGAAATGTAATCTAAAAGGGTCACTGCATACATTAAGTGGAATCTACGGGGTCCTGTGAGGGACAGACACCCAAGAGCTGACCTCGCAAAAAAACAATATCCCCTAATTAAAAAAATCAAGAGAAATGTTCACCGTAGATTGAATTCATATCAAAGTTAAATGCAACAATCTGGTCCAAATAAGAGCAAAATTAGGAGAAAAGGATGCATGAGACGGTTGCATTGTTGTTACAGTTTGGTTCCGCCCCCCCCCCCCCCCCCCCCATCTGCAGCAGCGTCACCGGCATCTAAAAGCAGGCCGGCTAACCTTCACTTAAACACTCGTAGTGGTTTGGAGTAATGGGGCGTGGCAGCAGGGGTTTCGGGAGGGGGGGGTGGGTGGTGCGAGGCCTCCCAAATGACCCTGCGGTAAAGAAGCGCGGGGGCCAAGGCGGCGTGGTCCCGAAAAGCCCAGTTCCAATTGGTCCTCGTCCAGCTCGTCCGCGCAGGGCGGGGCCATGGTTTCTAGGCCATAAAGAAGCCTCTAATCGAGCCGCTGTCGTCATGAGGCGGCGGCGGGCGGTGGAGAGATAGAGGCACCAATGAAAGAGAGAGAGAGAGAGACGAGGATCTACTTTCTGGCTCAGAATAGAAAGGCGCCGCTTGACGGACAGCCGTCCGAGAGCGGCGAGACGCAAACATGAACTTCTGGAACTTCTTCCTAAAAGAGAGACTCCCCGACCCCCCCCCCCCCCCCACCCCGTCTACTTCTCTCTATATGCTCTGTGCAAACTGCTGGATTAGCACAAGTGTGGCGCTGGGATGAAGCGGCGGCGGCGGCGCTGGCTCGGGTGTCCAGCTGACTGGGCTCAGACCTCAGGTTTCCGCCACGTGATCCAACACCCTCTACATGGCATGTTGGACGGCAGCGCTGTTTGCTGCCACTTGTGCCAGAGGCTTCCACACACACACACACACACACGCAACAACGAGGCGAGATGCAGCGTCAGCAGCGCTGTGCCCCCCTCCCCCCCTCGCCCCCCCTTTCAGGTGGCTAATATGAACCGTGTGCTTTCTGCATTGGAAACAACCAATCAGGTCGTTTGGCTTGGCTGGCAGCCGGTGCGTAACTTTAAAAAAAAAAAAAAAAAATGGCCACAGTCCCTCAAGTCGACGGTTCCCTGTATAGGAGGGCGGGTGGGTTTCGGGTGTGTGTGTTGGGGGGGGGAATTGCTGCCTCAGCAAGCTGTTTAGTCTCATGCTCAAGCAGCTTACACTGTGTCTCCCTGTTTAATATGGGAAACATACGTAGGGCCGGCCTGTGATGTCAATTGTTATTGCTGGAGGCCTGCTATAGGAAAAAAAAAAAAAAAAACTAATTTGCCTTTGTAAAGCACTGTAGAGAAAAGGAGCTTATGTCATAAAGACTCTATTGTGGCTTGCCGTGTGTGTGTGTGTGTGTGTTTAAGTGTCACCTACTTTGACTCACACATCGTGGATTTCACGTGTGTTTTGGTCACATTTATATAGGTTTCAGTGGACAATAGTTGGTTCATTCCTCGCGCTGAGGGACTTAAGCGTTTATGAATGAGAGCTGCTATTGTAGCGGCCATAAATGATCGCACACATTTCTCCGGGCCGCCCCCCCTGTTTTGGATTTCATGGTCTCGGCTGCTGTGCTTTTTGGAGGTTTAGATAGGAGATAACGCCGGTACTGTGTGTCCGGACCACAAATCCGACCAATGAAAAACCACTTTACATTTGAGAGAAACGAGCGAATATCGATGCTAAGACACCCTTTTTTCTCACTCAGCGTTCCCTGGATTATTTAAGCATTTTTAACAACTCCAAACGTGTGAGCAGCATCAGATGTATGTCCCTGCCCTCCAGCAGAAACAACGCAAAAAACAAGTAAATGTTTGCTTTGCGCTTGATTCTGGGAGGAGGGGGGGGGGGGATTGGTTTGGGTCTGGGACATCGGATACTTGATGCTTAATGTCTCGTATGAATATGAGTTGGAGACACGTGTGGGAGGAGATTGAACTGGAACAGTTGATGTTTATTGCTACCACTGTTGTTTTTTTTTAATGTTTCTGAACCATTCCTGAGCCCCGCCCCCCCCTTACCCCCCCCCCTTACCCCCCCCCACACACACTCGTGTTTTACGGAGCAGCAGATTTGTGCGCTGTCCTCTAAATCATTTACCTCTCTCGCAGATTGCTCCCCCGCCGGAATATCGGCCTGGCCTCCCTCGCTCCGCTTCCCCAGTGGACTCATTTACATTTATGCACGCGGCAATTAATTACAGGCTGGCCGCCGGCCTTGTAAATCAGAGCGAGCCGAGGGCCGCCTCGTTATTGCCCCTGACAGTTAAAGCCGTGTTTGGGACGCCCATGAGGGAGCGGGGGGGGGGGGGGTCGGGGGTTAGCTCTTCGGACGTCTGATGAACGCACTTTCTCGATTTCTATATTCCAGAAGGGTCATCGTCTCTCTCTCTGCAGCCTCATGCCTCCTTGTGTGCTTTTTTTGGGGGGGGGGTCTCTCATCCAAATACCCAAGAGTTTCCTTTCTATAGACCCCGGAGTCAGACAAGGCGACTTCTCACGGGTTTTTTTTTTTTTTTGGCCTTTTCATGCGAAGACGCTCCAACTTTTTTTTTTTTTTTCGGGCTCCTTTCCCCACAAGGCCCTCCTTTCTTCTCTGTCACGCAGCGATGTGTTTGTGCATACCTTACCGGCCTGACAAAAGAAGGGAGAGATCCTATTCACTCGTGCCTTTGACATTCGCCTCTTGTTTTTACAATCTTTGCAAGGCGTGCTGTTTGCACAGTGGAACAGGCTTTGTCTTGAAGACGCGGGACAATGGCGAGCGCCATAATGTAATCTCCTGAGGGTGGTGAGCAGAGGGGGCGAGGTTTAGACGTATGTGCTGGCGCTTGCCCCTACCAACCCCGCTCCCTCCCTTCTGCAGTTTGCTTTTGCAATATTTCATGTTAACAGCGACTTAGGGGAGAATACACGTTGTCACTTAAGCCTCTCTAATGTTCCCCTGGGTCTTTTGTGAGTGGAACACAAAAGCTTTTCACTCATGCAAACATCCCCTTCCCTCATTCCACCCATTAAAGGTGCTGCCCACCCACATGCGTATCTGCAGCTCTGAGCTCTTTTTTTCCTGTCTGCAACATAACCACAAAACATTTACATTGAAACACTATCGTTTTTACCCCCCCCCCCCCCGACCCACACGGTAGGGAAGTGTTTTATCAGCTTAAAGCCAAGCGCGCATGGGATCAAAGCCCTGTGCTACGCACACCCGATTCAAGCAGCCTTCTGTCCGGTCTCAGAAGGTCTGTGTGCCTCGGCCCCCCCCCCCCCCCCCCGCGGGGGCTGAAGGTGTTACGCAACGCACCGCGCGTCTGACAAGGTGAAACCACCTGCTGTCTGTCACGCCCGGTTTCGACCGCGACCTCTCTCTCTCTCTCTCACTCTCTACTCGTCTCGCCGTGTTTCGAATCGTCCCTGTAGACCTTTTTCACAAAAAAACGGGAATGCGTAATCAATCGTGGAAGTGGACTTCCTGTCAAGCGTCAACACATCGGGAGATAATGGAGTCTTCACTTCGTTCACAGATTTACCTACAATTACATTTGCTGACGTTGGAGGCAAACTCTGTCACAAAGAAATGAATAAATGGTACACATTTTTCAGTGAGGAATTTGTCCATCAGTATCAAGGTTACTCAAGTGAGAGCGATCAGGCTAACTGTTAGCTACTGAACTGTTAGCTACTGAACTGTTAGCTACTGAACTGTTAGCTACTGAACTGTTAGCTACTGAACTGTTAGCTACTGAACTGTTAGCTAACGTAGAATGACAAATCGTTAGCGTGTCCACTCAGACATTATGTATGTAGAGTATGGAGTATATAGAATGCCTTAGCAAAGCATTATAGTCTGCTTTTAATTAAGACTTGTGGTATCAAGTTGTTCCGTACGGTTGTACAAGTGAACGTCAACAGCCGCCGTTGCCCTGACCGCACACGAAGAAGATCACCACGACGATTGCGTATTTCCGCTAACAAATACGTTAAGTTGTGACAAAGGTCCATTAGCTCCTCCTTTGTCTGACACAAACCTTTGACTGATCATGCGATTGTACGGACGTGACCTTGCATCATTATTATGTTAACGAGCTACACCCCCCCCACCCCACCCCCCCCTTGCCAATAATAGATTTGAGTGATAATTTGGGGATCGGTTATGGGTCAAGTGGTCCTCCCATGAAGCATATTTAGTTTCCCGCAGTGCAGGGGAGGAAGTGGCAGCGCGCTGAGCCTCGTGTGGCGCTAAGCTCATTGAGGGAGCCTCTGTCTCATAGAGATCCATTGTTCTTACTCCGGTGCGTCCGCACAAGTGCCATTGACAGCTGCAACGCGAACCGCATTCGGGGAGGGGGGGGGGGGGGGTGCTCCGTGCGCATTTTGTTGCGTTTCAATGCATGCATTCATTGTGCAGGTGCAGGCGTTGCCTCCCGAATGCCATACAGTATACGGTATATCTCCTTGACGTGCCACATATCTCTTACCTCTCTTGTTACTGATGCCACGGCTCTGCTTTGGGCCAGTTTTTCTTGCCGCTTCCGAGTCGCTTCTGCAGCGGCAATGGTGACACGTGTCGCCTCACAGCAGCTGGGCCGCAGGGCCACAAAGGTAACTGTTGCTTCCCGCAGTTGTCAGGAGGAGCCTGGGATGGCTTATAGGCTGGTTCCTTATGTCGGCTCCACTCAGAGGTGGATGGGAATCCATGTCATGATATTTGCTAAATGGCCCCAGCAGACTCTCTCTTTTTCCCACGTTTTTGGATCTGAAATCTTTTTAGATCTTTTCTTTTTTTTTCTTCTTTTTTATTAGCACCACATTTCTGTGCTGTGACTTTATGAGTCCACTCAAAGCCAAAAGATGACACTGCTGCTAAATTATGGTTCCACCTGAGGCCTGAAAAAGAACACGTTGATATAAATGGGGAGTGATCTCACAAATCTTCATATCGGTTTTTGCAGAAATGCACGCGCCGTTTAGTGTGAGGAACCGGCGGTGTGTTACGGCACAAAAGGCTTTTGCCGAATTTGTGTGTGTGCTTGTGTGTGTGCTTGTGTGTGTGTGTGTGTGTGTTTGAGAGTGGGAGAGCATGTGCTTTTTTTTGCAGCAAATCTCCTCCACTGGGCAGCCAGCTGTCTCTCTGATTACCCAGCATCCTCCAGGTGTCAGATCTGCCATCTGCAGATGAGTGGCAGGGCGTGTGGAGAGCAGAGGAATGGAGGAGGGGGGGGGGGGGGAGAAACAAAAAAAAAAAAGACAAGGAAAAAAAACAAAAACAGAAGAGGCGAGGAAACCGAGTAACTGGTTCTGAAGACATCTGGAACGTGTTCAGACGGGTCGGCGCTCCGCTGAAAAGGTGCCTCAGAGAGTCCTCGGCTGCTTTTCGGATAATTCTGCTTCTTCTAAAAAAATTTAAAAAAAGAATGAAAGAAAGAAAGCAAGAAGTTGCAGCTTGCAGTTGCAGTGTTTACGGGGGTTATTTCACGCGGGGGCGTTTATGCCGACTATTTGTCAGCATTATTATTATCACACAAAACTCTTAGCGTGAGGAGCCTTTGAGTTGTTTTAGTCAAAATTGCTCGTAATTGTGCCCTGAGAGGGAAAAAAGAGAGAGAGATCCAAGAGAGAATCATTTGGTTGATGAATAAAATATCACCCAGTGTTTGCTTTTATTTCTTCATTGTTCTCAATTAGCCTCAAATTTGTTGTTGCGCTCTTTGTGCTGTGTGTGAACTCTTTATTTCTTTACTTAACACTCGCTCGCCTCCTCTCTCTTGATTTTCGGAGGCGGTCCCCGTTTTTGCGGAGGGCCTTTTCGAGTTGCACCGTCGGCATTTTGACCTCTTTGATGCTCTTATTTGTTTTTCGCGTGACCCCCCCGGTTTAGCGAAAAGGCCGATTGCACCGTGTGCTTTTTTTTGTGCGTGCGAAGGCTGTAATGAAACTGACCCTGATTCAGCTTCCCAAGTCAGAGTGGTCTATTTAAACCCGGAACGATTAGCTGCCCCCCCCCCCCTCCCCACAATCTCATTGGAATCAATTTTTTTGAAAAGGAAAAAAACAACAACAAAAAAAACTGGGCATCGCTAACTGCATTAAGACGAATTGACTACTTCAAAGCTCGGTACAAGAGGCGCGCTGTTTGTGGTGTGCGGCGTTGTTGGTGCAGTCAAAGACACACGGGGCCTCTTGTTGGCTCCGCCGAGGAGCCTCACACAGGGCCTCTGTTTCGGCCCTCGGCCTCCAGCACTCACTGGGCTCCAGGGGCACCGTTTAGCTCCACGTCTTCGGACTTTGTCAAAACCCTCCTTTGTTTTGCGGGACGTGGAGAATGTGGCCAGTGTCCAGTTAAAGATGCGGCCTGATGCTCCGAAGCGTCGGTTCGCCCCCAAATGACTTAAAGCTCTCGTGCCAAGCGGGCAGTTTGGGCTTTAGAGGGTGGCACAACACGATGTTCATATTCATAACAGTCAAAGTCTGCCGCTGATGCTAAACTGCCAATTACTGCTAAATGTGATTTTTAAAGACAGGTGATAATAATACGACTTCTCCCCCTTTCTTTCTGCTCTTTTACAGGTAACGTTCATGCATTTTAAAGCCATCTGCAAGTGAGAAGAGGGTGTCGGAGTTGAAGTCTCTTGTTCCTGTGAGTTTTCCCCCGATGTTACATTCCACGTCATTCCCTCCCGCTGTAACCGTGCTTCTGCTTCGGACGATTGCTCCCACAAAAACGGGCAGATAATAAGCGTTTATCGAGAACACATGATTGTAACACTTGACCGCGTCGGTGCGTGCGTGTCTGTGTGCGTGCGTGTGTTGGTCCGCGTTAACAAAACTGTAGCCTACGCCGTGCATTCCCCAACGCCAACCCCAACCCTAACGCTAACCCCAACCCCCGGCACATACAGAACGCTTTTGATTTGTCTCGCAGCGAGCGCAGACCTCCACTCCGACCGGCTCTCGGGCCTCAATGGCCCGCTTTCACTGCGCTGAAGAAAGGGGGGCTTTTAAAGACCCGCGCAGGCGTCGCTCCAGGAAGCTTTCAGCGCCGGGGGGCGGGGGGGGGGGGGGGGGGCCCTACAGTACTGCCTCTTTAATGGACTTTCTCTCTGTGAGCAATAAAGATTATATCTGGAGTCAAATAGTGCTGTAGGTAACACTAGCCCAGGTTCAAGCTGCCGGGAGAGACGTATGAAATGTACAGAGAGGGGAGAGGTTGGGAGAAAAGAGCGATCCGACCATCTGGCTAATCCCCCCCCCCCCTGTTTAAGAATACTTATTAAGGCCCTCTCTAGTGGCCCTTGAGCCGTGTCAGTGGGAGGTCAACAAGTGGCCTCGCTGCCGACTCGCTCGCACAGTGGACAGACGATAAGCTCCGTCCCGCTGGCTGGAGGAGGGCTTCGGTTTCAAAGGCTTGATTTATGGCTCGTGTAAAAATCGTGTTGTATCACAATCTGGAGTTATGGTTCCCACCCAGGGCCCTATTTGGGGGGGGGGTTAAACTGACCTGTGACAAGATATCACAGGTCGACAAAACTCTCGGGCAGCGGATCACTGATTTAGAGGAGCTGACTCAAGGCTTCAGAGGGGGATATTTTCACGATTGAAAAGCAATAATCCAGACATCACAGTAATCAATGCACGCCTCATCCGTTACTTACCTGTGGTTAAGTTTGAAGAAAGGACTTGTGGGGATTATCGGGGGAAAACCGCACCACTTAGGCCCCCTTTTAATTCCATCCAACCCCCCCGTAACTTCATCAATTCATCTTGAAAGTTGAAATCGCATTATTTCCTCTTTTAAAATGCAATTGCTTCTCCGATCTAATTACATGGCGGTGAGATGACAAGTGGACCCTCCTAACAACATTACAGTCTCCTCAGGGTGCCGACAGGAACTATGTCTGATATCTTTGGTTTTACAAGACTTCTGGGGGCCTTTCGTTGGAGTTTTTTTTGTCTCGACTGTCCTTTAAACGCTTTAATATTCTTAACCACAGCGTGGAGAACCACGTCCAGAGCTTTAGCTCCTGCCTTCACAATCATCACGGACCGCTTAAGCGCACCAATTGTGTGCTTCTCGGCGCGGCGCGATTATGGGGTGTAGGGGAATGCCAAACATTGAGGAAAAGGGGGGGGGGTCTGGGAAAAGACTGCAGCGGCTGCGCGCATCACGGCAGTCTGTGGCGCTTTGTTGTCGCGCATGGCTGCTCTAATGCCAGTCATTTGCAAAGAGTTAGAAAAGTCATCAGACAGCGAGCGGCCGGGCGGGGTAAAGCTAACGAGCTAACGAGCTAATGAGCTCACTGCGGTTACCTGTTTGGCTTCCCACCCCCCCCCCCAAAAAAAAACCCCACCGTCCGTCTCCGCGCTTTGTACTTCTCTGACGGCGTTGCGGCCTGCGACGAATCGCCAGCCGCCGCAGCCTCTAATAGAGTTTAGAGCCGCTTCCCCCACTCCCCCCCCCCCCGCCCCGGTCCTTAGCCGCGCGCTAACGGCGTCCCATTATGTCCTCTGCGGCTTTTGGACGTCCGCTTGACTGATCTGATTTGTCCACGCCTATGACCTGTCCGCTTCAGGTCAGGCAGAGGAGAACATTTCGGGCGGTGGGAGAAGAAGAGAAGCCGAACCGCTGCGACGTACGCGCGTCTGCTTTTAGCTCCATTCCAGACGTGTCGAGTGCCTCGAAGTGCTGCGCGCTACACTCGCCTCGTTTTCGACGTCCCCCCCCCCCCCCCCGTCTGAGGTTCCCCCATCTGGATTGCTTTTTTTCGTGGAGCTGCGGCGTGCCGGGGGCTTTGAGGCAGAGGGCCGGGCCCCCAGGCAGCGGTTCCTCCCCACTTACACATAAATCCACGGTGCGAGGCGCGCTGCCAGTAACCGTATAGACCGACCCTCTGTGGCTACTTCCCAAACCACCCGAGCTCATCCCCCCCCCCCCCGCCCCTACCCCTACTTTCTCTCTTCTATTGCCCTTGAAATGAGGCCTGCTCTAAATATTATCTCCCTCTGTGCTTTATCCCTCCGTTTATCCCCAAGTCGGCAGGGAGAAGAAAGAAGCCGTGGGGTTGAGTCACTTTTTCCCCTTCTCTTCTCCTCTCTCCAAAAAAAACCCACAGGCAGCGAGCGGCTTCCTGGAGATGAGCGCTTTTGTCTGTTGTGCGACCGCCGCGGCTTTAGGCAGATCCTCCTCTGATGAGGTAATGCGCGGGCGGAGGACCGAGCAGCGCGGCCTCCGAGAATCTATATCCGAGCCCTTTGGTGAATCCGGGAGGACAGGGTACGTGGTGGGGGGAGCGTGCTCCTCTTCGGGGATCCACGCCCTGAGGTCAGCGCCTCTTGGAGCTGGATCTTCCCTCTCTGGTCCGGTACTAGTGGCCTCCTGTTGGGAAATGCCAGCGGAGCCGCTGACATTCAGGATAATTGCTTCCTGTTTTAACTGTCACGGGTCACGGAGGTCAGAGGTCAGGGTCAATCTCAGCTGTTGTTCTCAGGGTTATGGGGGCGGGGGGGGGGCACCACCTGGTCCTTAGATCGATGCTGTGCACTATTTGCTCCAATTTTACATTGTTCAACAGCCTTTTCGGCTCCCCGCAACGCTTCATTTGAAAAACCCCAGCAGGTTTCTGTTTTTTCAAAGAGCTCGTGGTTGAGGAAACGTCCCGACACACCGCCGCCTTCCTACGGCAACGCGGACACCTGGTACCGAGGGACTGGTGGCAGCTTCCTGTCTTTAAGAGCCACCTTCCTGCCGCCGAAGCTCGCTGCCAAACGCCAACGTTTCATCCTCATAAACACAGTGGCTCTGGTTACAGTACAGAATCCTGCATCCCGTTTTAAAGCTGCAGTCTGACAAAGTGAACTGGCCTTAATGGCTGCTGATTGCATTCCTAAACTGTCCGACTCCCCCCCCCCCCCCTCCTTCTCTTTTTTCAGCAATCTGATCGTTTAAGTACATTCGAGCATAATTGAGGTCTCTGCCTTGATTAGATTTGCGCCAGCTTTTAACAAAGCCTGCTCGAACTTAATCCAATGAGGCCCATTGTGGGGGGGGGGGAGCGCGGGGATGACATCGCTCCCGGTTAGCCTCCGAATCAACCGAGCCGTCGGCCAATCAGAGGCCGACGCTGACAAAGAGGCCGGACGACTGAAGCGTTTCCAAAGCTCGCTGCATGTCAGCGTTGGACCATGTTCGGGTGGACAAGTGGACGATTGAGTCCAGGCGTGTATTTACTTTCCATGATGTTGCATCGAATGCTTAGAAATCAAAAGTGTTTCCATGGATTTAAGTTCAATGTCAAGCAACAAGGCAGCAAAGTTTAAAAAAGCCGATGAAACATTTGATTAGTGTATTTATTCTGGTACATAAAGACTGTGCAGCTGTCTCCTCCAACGTGTCCCCGTCAACCCTCCTCTGAAAACCCCAGGGGTCCGTCCCCTCCCATGTGTCCCCCCCCCCCCCCCCCCCATGTGTCCGCTCAGCATGGTTTCCCGGGCGGCTGCTGGAGCAGGATGCACTCGGCACACCTGACCCACTGGGCTGAGAGCGAGAAGCCCGGCGAGGGGGGGCGGCGGTGGAGTCGACTTTGGCGCGGCGTCTCACGGTGACACCTGCCCGTCCATAATCACAGTTCGGCTAACGCGTCTTCTGACCTGTGGCTGTGTGTCACACACTCAATCCCCTAATCGTCTCCTTTGTTCTCTGTCACCGTCAATTAGTCGTGTGCCAGGAGGCTGTGTGTGTGTGTGTGTGTGTGTGTGTGTGTGTGTGGCTGAGCATCGTGTGTTGGATGCATCGGATGATGAACCTTAAGAACCTTGTTGTGAGAGTCGATTGACCCTTTGAGTCTTAAAGAAAACGCTTCATGAACAAAAGGCCAAGAAACTGTTTATGTGATCTGATCATTAGCTGAAGAAGTGAGGCGACACCGTGAGGCCTTTTTGTGCGTCTTTGTCACTTTGCAGTCATGTACATGTCACTAGACTTGGTCTAATTGATCTCTTCTTTGACGAGATCAGTGTCTAGATTAAGAGCAGGAAGGATTTTGACTGAGACAAGAGTCTCTCTCGCTCTGTAAACCCTCGTGTGTTCTTAACAATGGGATTTCACACTCTCTATAAATACGTAGGCCTCAACAAGTCGTAGCTCACCTGTTCAAGCTGCAACTAATCCAGAACTATTTCTACAGTTCCCCTTGAGGTTCAATGATCCGGCTGCTCGAGGTGCCCGGGGATGAGCACGCATGCTGGTATGTTGCGGAAAAACAAACAAACGGCTTCCCCAATTCGCAAAGAAAAAGCATGTTGATTGCGGTTCCTGGATGTTTTTTTTAAATTCTGCTCAATCCCTCGCTGGTCGGCTCAGATGAAAACAGCACACACTCCACTATCTGCGTCCTGTGCTTACAGGGCAATGTTGACAATAGCTGATATGCAAGCGCGATGTGTAGTGCATGAAACAATGCGCTATTATGCGAGCCAGGGACACTTAAGACCGGAGTAACTGCGACGTGAACACAAGCCAAATAGATGGTGTGTGTGTGCGTGTGCGTGTGTGTGCGTGCGTGTGTGTGCGTGTGTGTGTGCATGTTTGTCGAAGCCTTCTCGTGACGCTCCAGGACGCTTGGCTCGCTTTCAAATCCCGGATCACTCGCTGATAATAGAGACTGTTTTTTGACGGCGCTGCCTATTCGTCCTTCTGGAAACGAACGCCCCCGTTTGCACGTTTGCGTGCGGGGGAGGGGGGGGGGGGGGGGCGTCGCTGGCGAAGAAATATCCAAATGCAAATGATTTATCATCTGGATTCTATCAATTTAACCTTCGGAGTCTTACTCAATAATTAATGTCTATCGGCATATGACCCCATGAGCCACACGGTAAACAGCGTGTCTCATCACTATGTATGAGAGCTTGTAGTCAGCTAATATACGGCACCAGAGACGAGCCCCCCGGGGGGGGCCCCCGGTAAATCAACCATATCTAATGAAGCCCCCTAATTGTGATTTACAGCCTGCGAGCGCAGTGCTGCGACGGAGAGGCGAGCGGCTGCAGAGAGGGAGAAGTCGGGGGGGGCGGGGGGGGCACCAGATCCAACGTAGAGGCTTCGTTTAAAGACGCCGCTCCCCCCTAACCAGAGAGAGGGAGAGAGTCGTTTTTTTACGTACACTTAAACTACGGCGGTTAGTGAAATTGCTGGTGGAGGAGAAAGAAGCTTCCACGCTCCAGCGTCAGCAGCCTCGCTTCCCCTCGGCCTTCTGTGCACTGCGTTCAAGTCCAGAGAAGGGGGGGGGGATTTATTGGATCTTCTCTTCCAGAGGTTCTATTTATTGTTTTAGATCACTTGTCATAATGCAAAAACGTTATATTGGAAGAATGTAAAGATGCCGAAAAATAGCGATATAATTATACATCGAAGCATGTTGGAATAAAGTTAGGAGCACATTAGTCATTATTTTAGAATCACAGAATTGTCTAAGAAGACATTTTTCATCCGTAGTCTTTATGTGAATTTATATTATTGTTATATTATCAGTTAATGGAGTCTAATTACTTGCCTCCACAGCTCTCCTCCTTCCCTTGACATGTCTGTACATGTGACAGAGTTACACGCTGCCAAAACGAGTATCAATTAAACCCTGCGCTGTGATGTTGGAACCATCTGTACACATTAAGCATTCCGGCCGGTCAATAATTGAATACAAATATGTTGTTTTGCGGCTGAATGGAAGTAGCATGACTCTGAATAATGGAGCCGTTTCCTGCTGTGACAAAGCTGAGGAAACCTTCAGAGCTCCTTCTGAGAGGAAACAAAGCTCATTGTCAGAGGATAGAAAGGCAACTGGGATTACAATGGGGGCATCCAGTGAAACGACTTGTCAGTCCTAATCTGGGATTAGCAGCCTTTCTCGTCTCCCGGGCGCTCTGAAAGCCACCTGTTTGGACACCCCGCCGATGATGTTACTCTCCTTGTTTGATTGGAATTCTTTTGTTTGGATCAAAGTTTTCAAAACAAAGGGGGTTTTCTAGTTGTTTTTTTTCCTTATCATGAATACAATCACATGTAGTAGTAAAGAAATATAACATTTATTTGTCTAACTGGAACTAATTAACAAATAAACCAATTGTTATCCACTGTGTGTTTTTAGAGGGACTTTGCCCCCCCCCCCTCCCCTGTGTCTTCGTGTCTCAACCAATGTGTCCCAGGGATGGACGACCGATGCAGAACAACAACCCCAAAACACAGTGCACACGGATGTGGGATTATTGCTGCTTGCTGCGGTGAAACCCTGGAGCCTTGTGATGACTTATTGAAGCTCACTTTCCTCCGCTTGCTGGCCGCGGGGCTCATGCAATTACTCTAAAAAATGTGTGAGGGCAGCTGTCGTGTCGCCACCGGCTTCTGTCGTGACTTTCTACTGTTGATGTCACCCTGAAATAGACTCAGCTGCCAATGACACTTCTGAAATTCAACCCTTTGACAAAATTGACCCGCTTTGATGTCTCAATCCGCCTAATTTACTAGATGGGACGCATTGTAAAGATGTCTTTGTTCCTTTGAGTGCTTTAGAAAAATATTTTGTTGAATCTTCATTTTTCTTTCATTCTTGGAAAAAAAAAAAGACATCTATATTCTCAAGATAATAGGATTTTACCTGGTGTGCAGCTTCTGCTATCTATATGCGGAGGTTGAAGCGCAACAAGGCTTAAAACTTGTGTAACAAGCTTACTCGACTTACGTTGGAGGTCAAAGGTAATCGGTGTAACAATTAGGGATAGTGGCTTGAAGTGAGAGGACATGTGGTTGTTTGATGCGGCCTCCTGTAGGTCAGGTGTTTGTCAAATGGTAGGCGGTTTATGCTTTAAGCCAATAGAGATCAGCGGTTGAAAGAGGTGAGGCACAAGAGAGATGATAGAGGGAAGAAAAGCAGGGCGAGAGTCATTATGGAGACTCAAATGGAGAAAGACAAAAGGACACAAGTTTAAATTGACTGTTGACTGGGTGTGTAGAATTAATTCATTTTTTAATTCAGCTGTTTTTCTGGCCAAGGATTGGCCTCAAAAAACGACGCTGCCAAAGGTGCTACGTGAATGGTAAATGTTCATTAGTCGTTCACTGTTTATCACCCCCCTCCCTAGCAGATCTACATTTACTTGTGGCATTCCTCGGGGATCTGGTCTTGGTCCGCTTGGGTCAAGTAATACCATTTGCATAATTGTTTTTCTGTGGATATAAACATTTATCTGTAGATAAATTCATGAGAACTTTGGCTTCAAGCAACTAGAGAGTTAATTAGGAAGACTATTCCATAGTCAGCTGACTACAAGTTGTTTTTTGAAAAAAATTTGGCAAAATTTCAAAATGTTGGAAGCATACAGAACTGTTTTGATTGAATCAATACTTATTTAAGGAAGTCTGCTGTTATATGGGCGTACAGTATGTGTTTCTCTAATGGCATATGGACAATATGCTCTACTTTAAGCACGAAGAGACAACATGTTCACTCTGGCCGGGTCTTCTAACTACCTTTCGGCGTGAGTTAGTAGACAAACGGCCCTTCTGAGCCCCCGCGTGTGTGTTGACTTTGGTCTTCAATGGTTTCTTCAATGGTTCACTCTGTGTCGTCGCCCACGGAGCAGATAAATGCATATGTGTACTGTATTTGTGTTAGCTGGGAGGGTGTTCGCGTGCCAGGAAAAATAACAAGCACAAGGCAGGGTGTTGGTCAATAAGGGCACTCCTGGATTCCTCGGGGTCTGCGGCTTTGGTCCGCGTCCCTGAACACAGAGACCCCGGCACAGCGATGTGTGTTTACGCCCCCCCCCCCCCACCGCACAAACGCCGCATTCATGGTTTGGGTATTCCATCGTTGGCTTTGATTAAGACTTTCCGTCGGCGGGAGCAACGGACATTTGAAACCCCGCGTTGGCTCCAGGTGTCCCTGCGGCGAGAGACAAGATCCTAAGCGCCGCGTAGCTGCCGTGTAGCTGCCGTGTAGCTGCCGCGTAGCTGGCATGTAGCTGCCGTGTAGCTGCCGCGTAGCTGCCATGTAGCTGCCGCGTAGGTGCCATGTAGCTGCCGCGTAGCTGCCGTGTAGCTGCCGCGTGACCCGAATCCGTGGTCTACGAAACCTTTACGAGAGCGTTTCACACCTGAAAGGCGGTTGCTTCACAGTTCGTGAGCGGGATCACGAGTCGGAGTCGGAGTCGGGGGGACGTCCAGATTGAGGAAGACCCCACTGCTGAGAAGATCGTTGTTGGCAGGTTGTGTAGGTTGTGGAATGAAATCAATCGGCTCAGTAGGAGTCAAATCACTTTGTGCCCTGCCTGATGGACGCATCTGTCCCCTCTGAGGGCCTTCAGGTTGTAAATACTCCCCGATGAGGTAAACACGTCATCAACTCACACTGATCGTCACACAATGACTCCTGTTTACCTGAGAATCTGGTTGTGATGGACGATTGACGAGTGCGTGCTATTGCCGAACCCAGCGCCAGCACACGGCCCCATGCTCACCTCCCTTCGCTGTTTCACTCGGGGTCACGAAAAAAGGTCGGCGGAAAGGCTGCGCAGTCCGCCACTGTAGCCAAGACCACACCGAGGCCAAGTCACGACCAAGACCAAGAGTCTACCGAGACTAAGGGGGTGGGGGACCAGGACGGGGGTCCAACCATGGGCAAAGTCACTGTCTACGTCTACACTACAGCATGCGTAATCTAAAGGCTTTTGGCTGCTCGTTGGCCTCTTGGAGTGAAATCCATGTTAAACCGGAATTTCAGAAAACAAAACTGCTTTTCTTGCCATTGAGGCATTGACGAAGTGGGCTGGTTTTGGGGGTGGGGGGTGGGGGGGGGGTGTAACTAGCGTTTTGCTTTTGAACATTTCTATTTCGGGGCCAAAGTGCCGTGGCGAGGGGGAATATCTGGGAGAAAACAGGGCAGCGTGTGTGTGTTCACATTCCACATGTGTGACCTATGACAGTGCCCTCTGTGTGCAGCACTCGGCGACGATCTAACGAGAGTCCAGACAAGATTTAGGAGCCCTTTTTTGTACAAGGCCAATTCTCTTTCTTTTTTCTCATGTATTTATCGAGAGAAGGTAAGTGAGCACACGTGTTCTCCTAAGCAATGCCCTGCCGCTCAGTTACACCTCCATGTTGCCTGGTGCCACCACAGACTTTTTACTGAGGGCCACTAAACGTCGGGTTTAGGCTAGAGGTCTAATGATAGACGCTATCGAGTTGCATGGTTGGAAGGTTGTAGGATTCAGCTCTTCTGGTATAGCCCGACCTTTTCAGGGGACAAAAAGTCAGGATTTATGGACACCCCCCCCCCCCCCCCGGTGCTCAGATTTTATTTCAGAATCCTCCTCTTGTGCAAAATCGATCCCTTCGAAAAGAGGATTAAAATGTTTTATGACTCAGATCTTTTCTTTGTACGTGTGATCGTTTTTAGCTTTGTTCTCAAAAAATATCATGAGGAACACAAATGCTTTTTTTTCCTTCTACTCAAACCTACTTCTGGTTTTCTTCCATCTAAAATACCCACTCTTCTTCTTTCTCTTGTTTTTTCTCCTCCTCCCTTTGGTGCTTCCCACTTCCCTCGGGTCGTGTCCAGCTGGGACGGCTGGAGGTTCTACACCCAATTGGTGGAGTCGAAGGCCTTTGTCGGGAGCCCTCCTCTCGCTCCACAAGTGGCAGAAGGGACCTGGGTTGTGAATGGCGCTTTGTGTGGTGTTTTTCTAAGAGGGGGGGCCCTCTCTCTCCCCAGCTCTCATCTGTCACAGGTCCCTCTCTCCGTCCGAGCTCCACAATGCCGGATTGTTTCCGCCAAGCCGCCAGGTTCCCGGCCAGATCTCAACGACGCTCTGCTGCCAAATTCCGACCCCGGGTTTTTCGTTTTTCTTCCCCCCCCCCCACAAAGGGATTCTAAGTTACTGTCCACGTTTCGGAAAGGGGAGTTAGCGAGCGGTTAGTCTGCTGCATGTGTCTCTGAGATCAAGTGCTTTTACTGAGCAAAGCTTTATTCTGATCTTAATTAGGTTTCTGATCACACGAGATGTTGACCCAACTCATGGAAAGATCTTCCCAACCCCAAAAAACTCACTTTTCACTTTTCATGACACACATTTCAGAAAGAACTACTGCTTTCTGGGGAATAAGTTGATATTTTTCGAGACGTCCGTTATGATATGAAAGACCCTCAAGGCGATGCGTGCGTGAAAAAAAGAAATTTCCTTTCTCGGGTCAAACATTATTGTAAAATAACTGTTTTCCGAGAGCGTTTCCGCGATGCCAAATTCATTCTTTTGTTGGTCTCGTTGGGAAAAGGTTGTTTCTTCAGCTATAATCATTCAATTTCTCCCTCCGTCTCACTGGGGAAGGACTTGATATTTACATTAGAGCCGTGCTCAGAGGTAAAACTTCACACCTCTGTGCCATTAGGCAAAAAATAAATGCTTATTTCACTCATTACGCACATCCATCTTTTTTCCTAAGTGCAGCGCTGTCTTATGAAAGCTTCTTCAAACTATCAATCTGAGAAGGAAAGACAGAGACAGGAAACAGTGACAGCTCTGCATGACATGACAGAAGCAGCTGCAACACACAAAGGCTTCTAATAAGAGCTCCTCTTCTTCTTTTTGGGTACATGTACCGTTTGATACCCATTAGGATTTTTTTTACTGTGGCACTTTCTGTTGTTTTGGAGCTGTTGAAGTAGTTTTTCCCGTCCGAGTGTTGGTAGCTAGTTATGCGAGTTATCATGACCTGAAACTCATCCTCATGTAACTCATACCAACCAGGGCCAGCTACAAAGTTATTTTAAATCCAACCACAATCATTTACCAAACCGGGTTTTGACAATCCATCCAAAATATCAAAGTCATGTAACAAAAAAGCGACAATAGCTCCTGACTTCATTCCACAGCAATCAATTATCAGAGCATGACATTTGTTGTGTCAGTTAAACACCCGACTCATCTCATTCCTGGCATGAAGTATACTGTTCTTCTCCTGCCCGGACCAATCAGGGGACGCCCCCCCCCCCCCCCGTGGCGTGCTTACCAACAAACCCCCGCCCCGCGGCCCGATGGGGCCGTATCAGTGGCAGCGAGTTATGGGGCCGAGGACATGAGCCCCCGCTTCCAAGAACCTGAGTCCGAAACAAACACAGCACCAGCAATATTGTCAGCTAAATATAGGTCCGCTTCTGCCCAACCCCCCCCCCAACCCGGTCTCCCTCATTGCTTCCGTGTGGATTGCAGGAGTTGGTTCTGAATTAGTTTGGAGAAATGTAAATATTCGCTAATCCAGTTTTTTTTTCAAACCAGGCGAATCGATGAATCTCACGTAACGTAAAACGACTCTTGTGCATCACTAAATGACAGTTTGGCACCAGGTTGCGGCATCATTAACAGGCCGTTGGGCTGTGACTTGACCGTGATGAGACTGAACCAAAAAGGGAGTTTTGTTTTGGCCTGTACAGCTTCACCTTTCACCTTTGAGTAGTCATATTAGACAAGGCATCAGGGCTTTTACCTTGTGTTTTAAACTGAGGTAATGGTAGAATAATCAACTGAGGCAAAGGGCCTAAAGACCTAAAGAGATGCGCTTGAATGAGAGAAAAGACTCTTCAGGGGAAATTAGGCCGAAGGACAGCGACGCGGTGACTAACGATGGCTCGTACTATTAATGGTTCTCCAACGTCTTCAGGTCAGAGTTGAGTGAGACTCTATCCGGCAGCCGTTCTCTTTCAACCTGCTCAAGGGGGTCACTGGGAGCTGACATGTGTGGTACAAGATGTCACGCCATGGACATCGTGACCCCCCCCTGGGAACCAGGAGACGTTTGTCAAAAAACCCCGAAAACGCACCTCAGAAGCAGATCAGCACTTCTCCATCTACTCAAGTCTTTTATCTCACTCTTATATCAACTCCCTGTATAAATGGTTTTGCTGCCGCCCTCCACACACACACACACACACACACACACACGCTTCTTTCCCTCCAGACGTATGAGGGTCAGATTTACGTTTCCCGGGTGGCCTCGTATTTCAGAGATCGACGGCCTGCTGTGATTTACTGACCGCTAAATCCGATGTGATCTGTCCTACTTTGCAGAGGTTCTGTGTACACGAGAGCTTGTGTTTGTTTTATTTCCCGAAGCAAAAAATCTGTGCGTGCGCGTGTGTGTGTGTGTGTGTTGCTTTTAACGCGCCAATTAGCCCCGAAAAGATGTGGAGGACTCTATGAAATGGGCTCGTGCTTGGATTTCGAATGGGAATTTAAGGCCGGGATGGGGAGGGCCGAGGGAATAAGTGTGGTAAATGAAAGTCCTCATAAGTACAGGGCAACAAAAGGGAAGTCGTTACAGTAGATGATGTATTAGCCTGATGACTCTCCCAGCCCGAGCGCTCGCCTCAGGAAAAAAAAAGAGAGCGGTTTCCTTCCACTTAAACGCGGCGCGGCGTTCGTGTGTCTCCTAAACTACGCCGACGCAACGTCCCGTCTGAAAAAAACACCGCCATCAAAACATTCAAACCACTCTTGTCTTGTCCCCCCCCCCCCCCCCCCCCCTGCAGAATGATGTCTTCCATACGAGCAACACCTCCCTTTCACCCACAGTCTGAGGAGGAGGAAGCGATGGGTCACGACCACGCGGCCACGTGGACCAGCGAGGAGCGGGAGGGCCCGAAGGAGACGCCGCCCCCCCACCCGGACGAGCTGCAGCCAATCAGGGAGAAGCTGGCGGACTCGGCGTGGGGCGGCGTGGTGCCGGCTGCGATGGTGAGAAGTTGATCGTATCTTATCTCGAGATACGTTGCCGTAACTCTAATCTATAAAACAAATGTGTGTGTGTGTGTGTGTGTGTGTGTGTACACACGGAGGGCACACAGCTCATAAAACACTCATGAAATACATGCAGGGGTACACAGTGTGTGCAAATTCTCATGCATAAGGATGATTGCGCACCATCGAACGCACACACGCACACACACACACACACACACACACACACACACACCCAGCAGTGGTCCTCTGTGGTCTGCGTGCTGCAGGCAGTGCTGGAGGCCGCCCAGCGAGGCTTCACCTCTAGAGAGTTACAGCCCTTGGTTCTTCTCATCTCCACCTCCTGTCTTCGTGTGTGTGTGTGTGTGTGTGTATGTGTTAGTAACTTGGCTGCAGGTTCTGTTGGTCCCAGTGGAAGAGGCGAGTTTGAGTCCAAAGTTCTGAGACTAAAGTTTCTTTCTTTATCAATGTTGTGGCAGAATATATTTAACATTTCCCAAAACAAAAGTCTTGTTCATACCAAAACTTAATTATGTTTTTGTTGTTATCTTCAGACTGTAACCCAGTTAACGATTGCAATTAGATTAGCGACATCTTGACTTCAGTTCAAAGTGGCCTTAAAGCCGGTCGAGTTGCCTCCAACTAGGACCCAACACTTTGGTCAGGTCAGCGCTTTGTAATAAGGAGTAAACTTCTAAACTTTAAAACCCCTCAAACTTAAACCTAAACTATAAAGTCAGTTTGGAGTCTCTGGAGTCGAATGAATAACAAAGGTACAGAAGGACAGGGCGGCTTGTCTTCTCTCTCACGTGTGTGTGTGGAACCGTAAAAAAAAAAACCACACACCTGAGCAGTCCGCTGCCTCCTAATCCTCATTACAGGAGACAAAGTGAGCGACACGGCCTGCGGCAGCCGCTTCAAGGGCGCCTTAAGATCCCGCCTTTAAAGTTAAAGCCCCTTGTCTTTGAAACGTAAGCCTTCTAAAGTTCCACTCTGTAAGGGGAGGAGAAAGCGTCCAGGAATAGCCCCCCGTGCTACAACACCTGTGCCAGGGCGTCTGTTGCGGGGGACAATGTGGTCGCCCTCGGAGGGCTTATCGCGTCGGTAAATATAGACTCCTCGTTGCCTCTCGCTTAACTCGTGACACGGCAGAGCAAACACTCCGCCTGACCCACATAAAAAAAAGAGGCAATATGGTTAATAAGTTAGTGGCCTGGGTACGACTTTCTGTGCGTGTTCACAACTTTGGGACGCTGTCGTTTTATCGTCATCCACGAGCTGACCTTGCGGGCACATGACTGGAATTAGTCCAAAATCCGTTTAGCTAATGGAAGGTTGCTCGTGTGGACCTCTGGTTCTGAAAAAGCCAACCCAATAATAACGTGCCTTTGAACTTGCATTCTCCCTAATGGCCATCAGGAGGCGACTCGTACTTGATTCATCGGCAATAATGAGGTTTAATCAGCTCATATTTCAATCTGGGAGGGGGGGGGGGGTCGTGAACCTCTGTCCTCTGACGCGTCTCCTCACCAGGACAACGAGAGCAGCAAAGGCGGCTCGCTCTACTCCTACCGGACCAACTCCACCTCTCCGCCCAAGCCGGAGGAGGGCTCCAGGGAGCGCGGGGAGCCCATGGCCGGCCTCGTCTTCGGCACGCCGGAGCGCCGCAAGGGAAGCCTGGCGGACGTGGTGGACACGCTGAAGCAGAAGAAGCTGGTGGAGCTGACCAAGACGGAACAAGACGGTAGGCCTCGGTCTCCCGCCCGGGTTGTGTGTTTGTATGTTTAATTATGATTTAACTGCAGTGACAGATGCAGCTGCTGAAGTGAGGCTCCTCCTCCAAAAAACGGGAAAGTATGAAGTGGTGAACCAGACTGGTTTTGGTTGGAATGGTTTGAACCTCGTTGAGCCTTTTTAAGGGGACGGCGAGGTCCTCACTCGATGTCAGTGGCTTGGGGGTGAATGTGTGACACGAGGCGCTGGTCCTGCAGCGGAATTAACCTGAAGTTCTACTAGTTCAAGATGTTCCTAAGGAAACACTCCCCTTCAGCGGTACAGAAAACAGGCGAAATGAAAGCGGTTTAATGAATAAATAATCACACAATTCTTTGTCCCCGGAGTCGAGGCGGCGGGAGTGTGTTCCCTCACCTTCGTCCTCCTCCACTCCTCCCATGAAGGGCCCTCACCTCTGCTCCGCTTTCCCTTCCCCCCCCCCCCCCGACGCGTCCCTCTCCGGGAGGATCTTTGAACGTCTGAAATTACAAGTGACGGGGTCCTCCTGCTCGTCAGATCACAATATCAATCGGTGAAAGCACCGGTTTCCCTTTCTCCCCCCCCCCCCGCCCGCTCCTCTGATCTGCACCAGAGTCTCCCAGCATGCCTCAGCTCGCCGCCGCTCAGCCCCACAGCGAGTGTGAGATCTGACGCCACGTCTTGACTGTTGTGTGCACATAGTAATCAGGGCGATATCAGAGGAGCGCTTCATGTCTCTCATTTGAAAGGTTTTCACTTTGTTATTGATACAGTAGAGCCGGAGGCGGGGCAGACAGGTGCCTCTTATCTACAGTAACTGGTTTGAAACAAAAAACACCTGTGTGTGTGTGTGTGTGTGTGTGTGTGTGTGTGTGTGTGTGTGTGCGTGTGTTAAAAAGTGTTGTGACAAGTCAAATCAAACAGTGGAAAGAAATGCTGGGGGACAAGTTGAAGTGTTTGTCTTCTTGTGATGACTTTTTCCATCTCCTGAAGATGTTGTTTTTCTATTTTATGGCCGGTTACTGCATTTTTTTCTAAAATAATCCGTCACAGGAAATGTTAACGAGAACTTTATTCATATCTTTAGAGGATGTAGCAAAAGCAATGCTCACTGTTACTGGACTATGAAGCTGAACAAGCAAACACCTTCATGCTGCTTCTTAACAATGCCAATTACCATATTGTTCTTCCTCATACTTATAGATTCTTTGTGTTTTATTAATGCCATTGTTTGAGCACATTATAATGTGTTTTAATCATACTAATTTAATGTGCTTCTTTGGATTGATGACATTCTTTGGTGCATAAAGACAAACAAAGTCATCAGTTGATTTGACATCTGCAGCACCGCTGAAGCCTTTTGTCCCGAGATTTTCTTTTCATTGGGGTAAAAAAAAGAGGAAATCTCAGCCTGCTATTGAGTTTGGCTCCTCCTCCTCTAATTAGCAGAGTGACCCTCCCCAAGGGACCAGCGGCATTGATCACGCTGCAAACACTCTGCGTGGACAAAACAACCAGCGACATAACCAGGCACATACAGTCTTATATGAACTGTGTGAATAATAACTCTGAAGAAGCACTGTAAAAATGTCTTTTATTTTTCCCTTTTCCTAATCATTCCTGCTGAAATGAGAGGTGATCAATAGCCAGCTTTTTTTTGGGGGGGGGGGGGGGAGGAAATCTCTCCTCATCTGGCAGCCTTTGCCGATTCAAAGTCGTGTGTCACTTTCGGATGCAAAGCGTTCCGAACCCCTCAAGAGCGTCACCGTGACGCAGACCGGAGTGCAAGGCCCCCCTGGTGACCAGGTGTGTGTGTGGGTGTACATGGGTGCCACATGTGTGACACATGTTGACGGATCACTCGGCGTTGGGGCGGCAGAAGACCCGCTGCCGGCACGCCGTTGCCCTTCGGTCCCAGTGACAGGTTCCAATGAATAGTCACGGCCCCTCGCCTTGCAAAGAAGGGTGATTCTTTTTTTTTTTTTCTTTCTTCTTTGTCTCCGCCCAACTGCCGCCTCGGCTTTTAAAGGCTTTGTTGAGACGTCTTTAAGAATGTGTCGGCTAGGTGCATCGCCACACAGCTGGTTGCTGTGAATGGGTCCTTTCTGACAACGTGAGGGTGAAGGCCCGACACCGCCATGTTGCACCCGCATTGTATGAAGGTTTGAATACAATAAAGGCTTATTCTATACCGTTAAAGCGCCCAGCACTTACTTATTAAGCTGGTTGGCGGGTAATTGAATACATACAAATGTACAAGGCCGGCCCCAGGGAACGTCATGAGAGGAAAAAAGTGGAATGGAAGCGCTCGTCCATCTTCTGTCATTTTGTAAAAGAGACGGAGAGGGATAGAAAATAAAAGCCCGAGACACAGAGAAATAACCCACGCAGCGACCCGCCTCTCACAAGGAGTCAGAACTCACCGTGTCTCGCTGAGAGGGAAGAAGCAGCGTTCATCTCCACGCCAGAAACCCACTCAAAGTGTGCAATCCAGCTCCCTCGTCCCTCTGATGATCGAATTATCATTGTCCGTACTGCTGTGCCTCCCGGGAGGGGGGAGGGGGGGGCGACCAACTGTTAACGGCGGCCTGGCATGGGCACCGACCCAGTTGGCCGTCTGACGTGGCCTGGCGAGCACTTACCCCGGGGGCCCTCGTGAGCTACTGTACAAACCGCGTGTTTAATTTGCAAATGAGATCAGGTTCGATTAGTTCAGGTTATTAAACGGACACCTGTGTGACTGATTTAGGAAGGAAGGCGACGTATCGTGCTCATTTTCATAATCATATTTGTCTTTTCGAAGAAATACAAAAAAAAAACAACATTATTTTTCTCTGAGTTCACCCTCCTGCTGTGTGTGTTGTCTGTGAAATGAGCACTTTGACGCTTTCACAGTATTCATATTCATCATCACCTTGAACTACTTTAGCATTTTATAAAATACCAACAATATTGGACCTTTACGTGTGAGGAGATACACATTTTTTGACATGAAAGCAGATGTTTCCGAGGCTTCGGCTCGTGGACCCGATGTGACATGTGCTGTCTCATGTCTTTTTTATGATTCCTCTACAATCACGCAGTTGACAGACAGTCAGAGACTATAAGCGGAAACCCATCAGCGTGCGAAGGCCTTCGCTGCTACCTGGAGGCACAGAAACCCCGACCGGTGATGACGATGCTCCAGCTTCCCGTCCGGCCTCACAGGCAACGCATTTCTGACCTCCAACAAACAAAGCCGTGTTTTTCTTCTCGTGAGTCATCGTGACCCTTTTGAATTGATTCATTTTCGCAGAAGCTTGTGATTAAAAAAAGCCGTTTTACAATTCTTGCAGCCCAGTGGCAATGCATGACTAAAAGGCCGGAAAAACACCGGCTTCGTGTCACAAAGGGCACTGATTCAGATTTAGCAAGATTCAAATGAACATACGGTGACACTTTAGTGCTCGTTAACAACATCTAACAGCAACCCACCTGAGCTTTTTAAGGCATTTGGGTTGCCTCCACTTGGCTCTCAACATGGCGGCTATTAGCATTAGCATTAGCTCGACTAGCTCGTGCACTGAAAGGCCGGCCATGTGGACAAAGCACGGAGCATATCACAATACAACACACACGCAACTCTGCTCAGGTCGACGTTACTCCAATATTCACATAATAAAAACACTCATTAGCATTAGCATCGACTGCATCCTGGTCTGCAGCAGCTGTTTCATGAACCGTGTCCATGTGGTTAAGCTTCTGCTGTCCAGTTTGGAGGAGTCTGTCTCAAGCTGAGGCCGGGCCAGAGATCGGCACCCCCCGATCACCCCGGATAATGGCTTCCCCAGATGGGAGCGGAGGTCAGAACGAGGCCGAGCCTTCCTCTCACCCCGCTCCGCTGTGACAATAGAGACATTCTGCTTTGTTCCCCCCCGCGCCGCTGAAAGGCAGTTTCAACATCCCTCTGCTGTTACCGCCACTCAAAGCTAAAAAAAAAGCGTGCCCCGCCCCTGGAGGGGTCTGCACAAGAGGCGGGCGCAGGCCGGCGTGCCTCTGGGCCTCGAACCCGACGTTAGCCGTGAGATTCCTCTTGATCCAGGGGCAGCTGAGCTACCTGCCCGGGCCTGTCGCTAACACTCAATGAAGGAAAAAACATCCGCAGGCTTCTTCAGCAAAGCTGCAGATGAAGCTGCAGGTCAGGACCGAACTTTGAACTTAAACGAGCCCTGCGAGCCCGACTACCCCCCCCCCCCGTGTGTGTGTGTGCCTGTGTGCGTTTTTTATGTGCGTGAAGGCCGACCGATTCACACGCTCAGAAGTAGTTGCGATGACAGCTTAACGTGCGAGTGGGGTCGCCCCCCCCCCCCCCACCCCGAGAGTTAAGCCTATTGGCTAATCAACGCGGCGCCGCTGTTTGCCCTCCTCCCTCCGGACCGCGTGCAGGTACGGGCTCTGTCTTCGTGGGTCAGCGACGCCGCGTACGTTGGTGCGTGGCCGTTTGGGGCCCTGCCAACAGGGGGTTGGGGGGGGGGCGGGGGCGGCTCCCCCTGGACCTCTAGCGGTCGGTGTCATTCTCCTTCTCTGTAATTGATAGGGATCTCCTTACCGGCGGCCGCCTGGGGGTCCTGGCTACACGGCTGGCAGCGGGCCAGCCGGCATATGGCGGCGAGGCGCATGCCAACGCGGTTTCGCCCGGAGCGGTTTTGAACGTCGTCCAAGAGAATCAGATTAAAGAGTGATTTCATCAAGTCCTCCTTTTTTTTCCAGTTTAAAGCCAAACTGTTAATTGAGCATCTGACAGAAGCCGACTTGATGTAGCTGCAATAGAAGAGAACCCACAAGACCCGGTCTGTGGCCCAATGAGAGGCAGCGGAGCGTGACATGTGACAGGAACTGTTCGAGAGCCACGCGGCGATGCATCTCCAACTAAGTTTCTTTAAAAAACATCTGCGATAATTGGTTACAATGTTTGTCAATGCCACCACGATTTTTTTTGGGGGGTGGGAGGGTTCTTTTCTTGAAAAGTTCAGGGTGATTATTCTTTGTTATAATGATGAACAAAGAAAAATGTATGTAGGTATTTATTCATTTTAGACAGTGGAAGGTGTTAAAAAATGAAAAAAGAAGGCTGGCGTCCCGGTTATTGATGACATCACAGACGACCTGAGGAGGATCTCCTGACATGAAGGTGTTGGCGAGACAGAGATTTTGGGTGCTCGCCGGTCCGGGCGGCCATGTTGGATCCACTTTCTCCCTTTTCTCCTCTTCGGGTCAGCTGAGCAGTTTGAGACTGCCGGCCTCCCCACCAAGCCCCCCCCCCTCTTCTGATATTTGGCTCCCCGACCCCCCCCCCCCCGTCTCATATCTGTGACCTAAACCACAGGGTCCGCCCACATAAGCCCGACCCAAAACAACGCTTCTATTGTGTCTGTGTCTGTGTGTGCGTGTGTGTGTGTGTGTGTGTGTGTGTGTTAAGCAGGGTGGGGTTTCATATATCATGACTAAAGTGGAACCAGAAGCTCGGGTCTTGAACCGGTGTTTTGAAAGCGTGCGTTTGACAGAGAAGTCATTTTGCACTCTGGACTCTGAGTCTTTTCGAGTCCCACTTGTTTGATTTGAAGTAGAGATTTCTACACCAATATCTTGATTTTTTAGAATAAACATATATATATATATATATATATATATATATATGTACCCCAACACAGTTTTGTTTCAATCATCTGTATACAAGGACTTCACAAAATGAATTAGAAATACCGCAGAACTTTGTTCCATTAATGTTTTTTGTTTGTTTTTTTGTTTTTTTCAAAAAAATAAAGAAAAGAAATGCAACCCTGAGAGGGGCGAGGGAATCAATTAAATATGAAAACACCGCAATTAACAAGTGAATAGATGCTTTACTTTAGATTTTGAATGAATCAAATCCCAAATGACCTTGTCGCTGCAAGTTTTGGGCTTCTCAAACACATAATCCCCGTCGCTCGTGATGTTCCGGTGTCCTTGGTGGACGCGAGTGGCGTCCTGACATCCAGCATATTGGACCGCAATCAACCTCCCACCCCCAGTGGATGCTCTCCCTGACAACATTGTGGCTCCTACCGCTGGAGGACAAAAGCAAAAGAATGTGTGTGTGTGTGTGTGTGTGTGTGTGTGAGGGGTTTACTATCTCTCAAGAACCCCCCCCCCCCTCCTCCTCTTCTCATCCAGCATCTTTCTCAGAGGCCGGGTGTCATCTGACAGATGAAAATAGTGTGTGTGAAACGGACACCGCACCAACACGCAGCCACTCTGCAGCTTAATGGTTTTACAACACCGAGCGCCCCTTGAAGTGTGTGTGTGTGTGTGTGTGTTACAGCGTGTCCAGTTAAACATCTCAGCAGCGTACTGGCATTCTTTAATTGGTGTGTGTGTGTGTGTGTGTGTGTGTGGCGCGCATGTATGTTCAAGTGATCCAGAGTGTTCTCCTGTGTGTGTGTGTGTGTCTTTTCCCTACTCTTGGCCGGCCTGTCTCCTCGTGTTTGGACATATGTTGAGTTTTATTTCACTGAGACATCAATCCTGGCGGCCAGCTGTTAGGACAGCTGCTCTCTCCGGGCCTCTTCTCGCCGAACCCACTGCGTCGGTCGCTTCTCTCTTCCAGCGTCCTTCTTCCCCGTCTTTGTTCCTGCATTATTCATCTTCCTCCTCCTCCTCCTCCTCCTCCTCTCCGATGCTGTGGGGTCCGCAGCTGAAGTCACACTGACATGAATTTGGAAGTGCGAAGTAGCGTCTGTCAGCTTCCATTCGCAGGAGTTAGGAGTTAAGAAGCAAACAGCCGAGGGCGCGTTAGGCAAACATCAGGCCCCCCCCACCGACACATGGGCCTCTGTTATTGTTAACGGTAACCATTTTCTTCAGGTTAATGTTGTTTTATTTTTCTCTTTACCTTGGCGCTCTGACTGCAGACTCAAGGGTTTCTGGGCTTTGGCAGAGAGAGAGAGAGAGAGAGAGAGAGAGAGAGAGAGAGAGTCAAGTGTCAAGTGAATTAAAAGGGCAACTTTTGGAAATGTCATCAAACACAAAATGCAAATGAAACACGCTTCTACAAAGCGTCTCGAATGTGGACCTCGTGTCAGGAAACAAGTGAAAAAAAAACCTCGCTGAGGAATTTCAATTCTGTTGCGTATTTGAACTAATGCTCAAATTTCACACTTTCAGCTGGAATGGAAACACGGGGAAAAGATCTATGTGATGATTATACAGAATATTCCACACACGGCCTGAGAAAAACGTTAAGGTTTTTTTATTTTTGACTTAAAACGAGAAGAAGTTAAAACGACATGAATCCAAAGGATTTAAATTTTGCTTCATCAATAAGAAAAGTAACAAAAAATTGAATTTGATTGAACCACGCGTGACTCGATCAGCACGTCGGTGCTCAACAGGACATTTTATTTCCTATTAAATTCCACGAGAAACACACGGAACCTGAGGAAGAAAAGAGAAAAGAGGGGATTTCTGTCTGTGAAGGGATGTGGCGCACACACACACATACACACACAGTATCACACACAGTATCACACACACACACACACACACACACACAGTATCACACACACACACACACAGTATCACACACTATGAGTTTTCAGGTGATTAAAGTGTGTTTACCCTGAAGACGCACTGCTGATTTACTGCAGATCTCTCTCTTCATCCACTTCTCATCTCCTTCTGTCTCTCCTTCACTCTGCTTTGTTGCTCACTCGTCCCTTGCTCTGTCTCCTCGCTGTCTTCTGTCCCCGCAAAACAGACACCTCCATCATCTCGCTCCTCCTCCACTCGCCGTCCCACTTGTTGACTTCTTCCGTCCTGCCGCACGTCCCTCCTCTCATCTCCTCATCAGCCCCTCCACCCTCCTCTCCTCCTCAGCCCCTCCACCCTCCTCTCCTCTCCTCTCCTCCTCAGCCCCTCCACCCTCCTCTCCTCTCCTCTCCTCCTCAGCCCCTCCACCCTCCTCTCCTCTCCTCTCCTCCTCAGCCCCTCCACCCTCCTCTCCTCTCATCTCCTCTTCAGCCCCTCCACCCTCCTCTCCTCATCAGCCCCTCCACCCTCCTCTCCTCCTCAGCCCCTCCACCCTCCTCTCCTCTCATCTCCTCTTCAGCCCCTCCACCCTCCTCTCCTCCTCAGCCCCTCCACCCTCCTCTCCTCCTCAGCCCCTCCACCCTCCTCTCCTCTCCTCCTCAGCCCCTCCACCCTCCTCTCCTCTCCTCCTCAGCCCCTCCACCCTCCTCTCCTCTCCTCTTCAGCCCCTCCACCCTCCCCTCCACCCTCCTCTCCTCCTCAGCCCCTCCACCCTCCTCTCCTCTCATCTCCTCCTCAGCCCCTCCACCCTCCTCTCCTCTCCTCTTCAGCCCCTCCACCCACCCCTCCACCCTCCTCTCCTTTCATCTCCTCCTCAGCCCCTCCACCCTCCTCTCCTCTCCTCTTCAGCCCCTCCACCCCCCCCTCCATCCTCCTCTCCTCTCCTCCTCAGCCCCTCCACCCTCCTCTCCTTTCATCTCCTCCTCAGCCCCTCCACCCTCCTCTCCTCTCCTCTTCAGCCCCTCCACCCTCCCCTCCATCCTCCTCTCCTCTCCTCCTCAGCCCCTCCACCCTCCTCTCCTCTCATCTCCTCCTCAGCCCCTCCACCCTCCTCTCCTCTCCTCTTCAGCCCCTCCACCCACCCCTCCACCCTCCTCTCCTTTCATCTCCTCCTCAGCCCCTCCATCCTCCTCTCCTCTCCTCCTCAGCCCCTCCACCCTCCTCTCCTCTCCTCTTCAGCCCCTCCACCCTCCTCTCCTCTTCAGCCCCTCCTCCCTCCTCTCCCTCCTCTTCTTCAAAACCCATCCATCGTCTGACAATTCTTCCCCACTTGATAAACTTGGTGTTGGGACAGCGAGGAATTTTTATCCACCCTCCAATCTAAACAGCACTTGATCCCGGAGCGTCCTCGGGGACAGATAGAGAGCCATCTAGGGTAAAACCTCTCCCTCCCACCCCTCTTTTCTTCCTCTTCTCCCCCCCCCACCGTCTGTGAGTCTGATCTGTTTATCGGTGCGGGGGGGTATAAATTCTGCATCCGAGTACACACACGGACGCGTCTCCCAGTCGCAGGTTGTATGTTCCTCCCTAAGTGCTCCCATAAATTGCCCTTCCCTTATTTTGTTTGATAAGAGGCTCGCTGAACGCCGTCTTTCAGTCTGGTGATGAGGCCTCCCATGCCGACCCCGTCTTCCAGCCCCCGCCCCCCCGCCATTGAACCGAGTATACGCAAATACATATTCAGTGGAGCCACTTGTCTCGTGGAAGTCGGGTGGATTCCGTTGTCCGCGGGGCGGGGAAATGACATCAATTACCTTATTCTGCTGCAATGTGGACCCGGACTGTGTCTGGAAATACCCCTAAATAAGGGAAATGACCATTATCACTGGTCGTTCTGGAGTGGTTTCTTTGTCTCGGGGGCCTCCTGTTTACATTGATCCCATGTGACGTGGAAGGCTGCATTAGCTTATTTACAACAAGCCGTAATCCGACTGTAAACACGCGCGGCTTTAATGGACTCAACGAGGAAGTCGCGCTC